>NC_063332.1:106052477-106119281 GCF_021869965.1 Rhincodon typus
GGGAAATGTGGGAGACACGGTTGAGGGCGTTCTCGACCACTGAGGCGGGGAAGTTACGGTCCTTGAAAAACAAGGACAACTGAGATGTACGGGAGTGGAATGCCTCATCCTGGGAGCAGATGCGGCGGAGGCGAAGGAATTAGGAATAGGGGATGGCATTTTTTCAGGAAGGTGGTGGGAGGAGGTGTATTCTAGGTAGCTGTGGGAGTCGGTGGGCTTGAAATGAATATCGGTTTCTAGGTGGTTGCCCGAGATGAAGACAGAGAGGTCCAGGAAGGAGAGAGAGGTATTAGAGATGGTCCAGGTAAACTTAAGGTTGGGGTGGAAGGTGTTAGTGAAGTGGATGAACTGTTCGAGCTCCTCATGGGAGCACGAGGCGGCGCCGATACTGTCATCAATGTAACGGAGGAAGAGGTGGGGTTTAGGGCCAGTGTAGGTACGGAAGAGGGATTGTTCCACGTAACCTACAAAGAGGCAGGCGTAGCTTGGGCCCATGCGGGTACCCATGGCTACCCCCTTTGTCTGTAGGAAGTGGGAGGAATTGAAAGAGAAGTTGTTGAGGGTGAGGACGAGTTCGGCTAAGTGGATGAGGGTGTCAGTGGAGGGGGACTGGTCGGGCCTGCGGGACAGGAAGAAGCGGAGGGCCTTTAGGCCACCTGTATGGGGAATGCAAGTGTAGAGGGACTGGACGTCCATGGTAAAGATGAGGTGTTGGGGACCGGGGAATTGGAAGTTCTTGAGGAGGTGGAGGGCGTGGGTGGTGTCACGGACATAGGTAGGGAGTTCCTGGACCAAGGGGGAGAAAATGGAGTCCAGATAGTTGGAGAAAGGTTCGGTGGGGCAGGAGCAGGCGGAGACAATGGGTCGACCAGGGCAGTCAGGTTTGTGGATTTTGGGAAGGAGATAGAAGCGGGTGGTGCGGGGTTGGGGAATGATGAGGTTGGAGGCTGTGGATGGGAGGTCACCTGAGGTGATGAGGTTGTGGATGGTTTGGGAGATAATGGTTTGGTCGTCGGGGGTGGGGTCATGATCAAGGGGGCAGTAGGAGGAGGTGTTGGAGAGTTGGCATTTGGCCTCGGCGATGTAGAGGTCAGTGCGCCATACTACAACTGCGCCTCCCTTGTCCGCGGATTTTATGGTGAGGTTGGGATTGGAGTGGAGGGAGCGGAGGGCTGCACGTTCTGCGGGGGAGAGGTTGGAGTGGGTGAGAGGGGTGGAGAGGTTGAGGCGATTGATGTCTCAACGGCAGTTGGAGATGAAGAGGTCAAGAGTAGGAGGCCTTGGGGTGGTGTCCAGGAGGAGGGGGTGTGTTGGAAGCGGGAGAAGGGGTCAGTAGAGGGAAGGTTAGGTTCACGGTTGAAGAAGTAAGCGTGGAGGTGGAGGCGGAGGCGGCGGAAAAACTGCTCTACGTCCAAATCTGAGCGGTATTCGTTGATCTGTGGGTGGAGGGGGACAAAGTTGAGCCCTTTACTGAGGACTGACCGTTTGTCCTCAGTAAGGGGTAGGTCTGGGGGAATGGTGAAGACTCGGCAGGGCTGGGTGCTATTGTCCCCTCTGGAGCTGCTGGCTGTGGAGGCTGTGGGCGGAGCGACGTCGGCGTCGGCTGTGGACGGAGTTGCGTCGGCGGTGGGCGGAGTTGCGTCAGCATCGGCGGTGGGCGGAGTTGCGCCAGCGTTGGCGGTGGGCAGAGTTGCGTCTGCGGCGGTGATGGGTGGAGCGGCGTCGGCGGTGGGGGGAGCCGGGTAGGCAGCGGCAGCCGCGGTGACGGTAGGCGCGACTTCAGTGTCTGTGGTGTTGGTCTCGGAAATGGAGGAGGTGGCATCTGCAGCAATGGCGTTCGCTGTCCCGGAAGTGGGGTACTCGGCGGTTGCGGATGTGACATCGTCTGTGGGTTCTCCGACAGTGGCCTCATGGCCAATGGCGGCGGGCACATTGTGGGGAAGGTCCTGGGTAGGGTTGGGGATTTGGGGGGTGGAGGAAGCCCGTTTTGGGTGGTAGGCACCAGTAAGTTTACTGTACTTACGGTTTTTAGTGTCCAATAAAGCTGAGTAGAATTGTGAGTTCAGGTTGTGGATCCTATGAAGAATAAAAAACAGGAGAGGTCCTTTGCAGGTCTGGGAGAGGGAGGCTCTGAGCTGGGGTAGGCTTGATTGTAGTGCCTGCAGATGCCGGCGCATTGCCGCAAGTGTGTGTTTCAGGAGTCGCAGGGAGAAACGCTTCTGAAGGATCTCAATGTTCTGAATGTAGATATTGTCACGGTTGGGGCCAAATTGGGAAGACTTGAATGTGGATTGTAGTCCATTGGGGATGATCTGGTTCCGTAGGCAGGTACTAAGAAAGGTGATGTGGCTGTAGTACCTGGTTTGCTTCAGGACACGTTCGAGCAGTTTCAGGGCCGAAGAGATTACGAGAGAGTTGCAGTGGGAGAGAGATCCCCTGAGGTTTGTCCGGAGGGAGGAGGGTAACTTCTTCAGGCTAGGCATCCTTAGAAGAGGCCAAGCAGTGGGGTTAAAATTGAATCAGAGGTCGCAGTGGGGTTAAAACCGTCCCCGCCTCCCTAACCTGTTCTTCCTCCCACCTATCCCCTCCTCCCACCTCAAGCCGCACCCCCATCTCCTACCAGTAACCTCATCCCGCCCCCTTGACCTGTCCATCCTGCCTGGACTGACCTATCCCCTCCCTAACTCCCCACCTACACTCACCTTTACTGGCTCCATCCCCGCCTCTTCGACCTGTCTGTTTCCTCTCCACCTATCCTCTCCTCTATCCATCTTCTATCCGCCTCCCCCTCTCTCCCTATTTATTTCAGAACCCCCTTCCCCTCCCCCATTTCTGATGAAGGGTCTAGGCCCGAAACGTCAGCCTTTCTGTTCCTATGTGCCAGGTATGATTTTAACTGGTGGACAGTTTACTCCCTGATTTCCAGTGATTTCAGTTTTTCTAGGGGTCCTTGATACCATACGCAGTAAAATGCAGCCTTGGTGTCACGTCTGTCACTCTCACAACAGTGTAGGAACTTGGCACTTTTGTTTATGTTTGAACCAGGTTTATAATGAGGTCAGGAACTGAGAGGCCCCGCCAGAACCCAAACTGGGTGACAGTGGGCAGGTTATTGCTAAGCATGTGCTGTTTGAAAGCACAGTCAACAATCTCTTCCATCACTTTACTGAAAATCGAGAGCATACTGATAGGGCAGTAACTGGCCGGGTTGGATTTTGTCTTGCTTTGTCTTGTAATTTTCCACATTGTTGGATAGATGCAGTGTTGTAGCTGTACTGGAACCGTCTGGTTAGGGGAGCAGCATGTCTTCAGTACTATTGGCAGAATGTCACCCCATTTCTTTTGCAGTATCCAATGCCTCCAACTGTTTGTTGACTATTGCATTGATCAGCTAGGCTCCCCCATTATTCAGGATGGAGTTATTTGTGGAGCCTCTTCCACCTCTAGTGTATTGTTTCATTATCCACCAGCATTTAGAACTGGATGTGGCAGTACTTAGTTCTGATCCTTTGGTTGTGGAATTATTTAGTTTTGTCTACCACTTGCTGCTTATGCTGTTTGACATGCAAGTTGTCCTGTTTTGTAGCTTTGCCATGCTGACACCTCATTTTTATATATAACTAATGTTGTTTTTGGCATGCCTTCCTGCATTCTTTGTTGAACCAGGGCTGGTCCCTAGGCATGATGATAATGGTAGTGTGGGGGATATTCTGGACCATGAAGTTACCAGTTGTGTTGGATTACGATTCCGCTGCTGTTAATGACCCACACATCTCATGCTCAGTCTTGAGTTGCTAGATCTGTTCAAAGTCTATCCCATTTAGCACAGTAATAATGTGACACAACACGATTTAAGGTATTCTCAATGCGAAGATGGACTGTGACTCCACAAGGAATATGCACTGATTACTCTCACCAATACTGTCATGAACAGATGCAGGCAGATGAATGGGAACGAAGTCAACCAATTTTTTTTCCAGACAACAAGGTGCAGGGCTGGATGAATACAGCAGGCCAAGCAGCATCATAGGAGCAGAGAGGCTGACGTTTCGGGCCTAGACCCTTCATCAGAATTTTCCATCTTGTTTGTTCCATTGCCACCTACTACAGACCCAGAAGAGTAGGTCTGTCCTTTAGGATTCAATGAGCTTGATCAGTAATAGTGCTGCCTAGGCCACTCCTGCTTTTGCACTTTGATGTCCCCCACCCAGAGTATGTTCTGCACCCTTGCCACCCTCAGTGCTACCTCCAAGTCTTGTTCAATATGGAGGGGTACTGATTCATCTGACAAGGGAGGACAGTATGTGCTAAATAAAAAAAATCAGCAGGAAGTTTCCTTTCCCATTTTTGACCTGACAATGAAACTTCAGGGTATCCAATGTCAATTTTGAGGACCCCCGGGGAGCCCCTTCATGGCTGTTTATCATAGTGCCACCTCCTCTGCTGGGTCTCTGCTGCCAGTGGGATAGGATATATCCTGAGGATGGTGGTGATGTTGTATGAGACATTGTTTGTAAATTATGATTCCATGAGTATGACTATTGTTTCACTGGTCTCGTGAATCACTTTGAATACTAGCCCCCAGATGTTAGTAAGGAGGGCTGTGTTTACCGTTGTCATTTCTGGTGCTTTATTCATGCTAGATGGTCTGTCCAATTTCACTTTTTTTGAGACTTCATAGCAAATTTTTACAACTGAGTAGCTTGTGAGACCATTTCAGAGGGCAGTTAAGAGAAAATCACATAGCTGTGGGTCCAGAGTCACATGTAGGCCAGATCAGATAAGGATGCTGATTTAGAGATAGTAGGAACTGCAGATGCTGGAGAATCCGAGACAACAAGGTGCAGGGCTGGATGAACACAGCAGGCCAAGCAGCATCCTTTCCCCTAAGGGCTTGGTTAACCAGATTTTCTTTTTCCCTGACAATTGACACTGGTTTCAAGGCTGTGGTTAGACTTTTAATTTCAGATTTTTGTTGAATTCAAGTTCCATTATCTGCCATGGTGGGATTCAAACCTGGGTCCCCAGAACATTACCTTAGTCTCTGGATTACTAATTCACCGATGATAATATTGCCTCTTTGTCTTCTGTCAAAGACTTTTTGTCGGTATCTTTGTTCACATAGAATTAGTACTTTAGACTAATACCAACATGAAGAATTGGTGGCAGTGATCCACCCAAAGTATCCCATATGGTTTGGGTGTGCACAGCCATAACAGTATAAGATGTTGAATGATGGTGCAGGTTTTGACCAGATTCTGAAGAAATCAATCATACACATTTGTAAACCTGACAAAGGGACAGGAAGAGTCATCCTTATTAAGTGTAACTACATTAACAAAACACAGATTATTTTTAGTGACAGGTCCAAAGTAGTATCCATTGGACCTGCTGAACAGCATACCCAGAAATCAAGCCAAGAAACTGCTTACTGGATTTGTTTAAAAGCAATGAACTGTCGAATGACATAGTGCACTTCCTTGTTGGCATACTGTCATCATCATCCCTTCTCTAAAACTCAGACTTGACCCCTCTCTCCTTGACACATACTGTCTCAATTCTCTATTTCCTCAGCTGTTACAACCAGATGAGGTGTGATTGATTCCTCTCACCTCACCACAAATATTTTATCTTTTTAGCATACAGCTGTGAAAATTCAAGTAAAACTTGGTTAACTAGAACAAAATGAAAGAGCTAATTAATTTCAAGGATTTCTTGAGTGAAACAGCGTAGAGTTTTTCTTACTTATTAAACCAAGGGAAAATTAAGGAAACACGACATCAAACACATACACATAAATACAGATAATGAAGTTTACAAAGGGAGGAAGGGCACCTAGTACAGACAGTAAAGTGTAGGTAACTGCAATATAAATTTTATCGAATCCTTCAGTTGTGACAGTGAAACCTGAGTTTTAAGTTTTTAAAATTCATTCACAGGAGGTAAGCATTGCTGGCTAGGCTGGCATTTATTGTCCATCCTTGATTGCAAAGAGGACAGTTAAGAATCAACCACATTGGATGTGGTTGAATGTGGAGTCATGTGTCACCCAGATCATCTAAGAATAGCATGTTCCTTCTCTGAATGAACCAGGTGTTTTTTTTTCTCCCTGACAAAAGCGATGATTTCAAGGTCTTTATTAAACTTTTAATTCCAAATTTTCATTGAATTCAATTTCTACCATCTGCCATGGTGTGATTTGAACCAAGGTTTGCATAATATTACCTGAGTCTCTGGATTAATAGGTTAGTGATAATAGCACTAAGCAACCCCCTCTCAAAGCTATTATGGTTGCCATGTCTCCTCAGAGTTGCAATGCTTGCAGATAATCTATTTCTCAGTGAATGATGATTATTCCGAAATTGATTTTTACCATTCCTTTCTGGGCTTGAGAGAGATTACAAGAGATAGGGAGAGATGAAATTTTAACATTCTTTCTGTTATTAGCCACATTGCTTTCTCCCTTTTTTGATGTTTGGAGACTTGTAAATAAACTGCTCCTTTGTGGATTCTGGTATCTGTCATTGTTTTGTTTCAAGCTGATTAGTTGCAGACATCTTTCAATGTGTCCATTTACCATGCAATTTTCTCATTCAAGTGGTGTGGCTTTTATGATGCCTCACTAAATTTCAGTGCATTTTTATTAAAATGCAGTGTCCTATTTGTACCCATTTTAGTCCATGTTAAAGTCAAATTATGAAAGTTGGATAATGATAGTTCAATTTTACGATAATAGTAACACTGCAAAGACCTTATGCATGGTCTCACTTTCCCAATTGATATCTGTCTGTTCTGAAGCAATATGTTTGAATGACTCCAAGTAGGTTTCTGCCTGCCTACAGCATTGAAACAACCCTGACCAAAGTTATAAATGATGTGGAGGTGCTGGTGTTGGACTGGGTTGGACAAAGTCAAAAGTCACACGACACCAGGTTATAGTCCAACAGTTTATTTGAAAACACGAGCTTTCGGACCATTGCCCCTTTGTCAGGTGAAGTGAAGAGAGCACCTAGGCACGGAATTTATAATCAGTGAGATCAAAAGATCATACAAATGGTGTGAGTGGAGTGTTGACAGTCTGAATAATAAGTCTCTGCAGGTGATCAAAAGTGTCAGAGGGTGTGAGTGAAGTGTCAACAGCTGAACAACAAGCGCAGGATGATCTATAATTTGATCAATTAAGACAGAGAAATAATTACAAAAAAAGAAAAGTAAGTGGTGCTGGAAACAAACCAAATGACTACAATAACATGCAAGGAATCTACCCAGCCTTCAGGACAACGTCAACCACAACACCACACAACTCTGCCACAGAAACCTTGGTGAAACATGCCAGATCATCGACACGGATACTACCATCACATGTGGGAACACCAGACACCGCTTACCGGCAGATACTCATGTGACTTGGCCAATTTTATCTACCTCATACGCTGCAGGCAAGGATGCCCCGAGGCATGGTATATCAGCGGGATCACGCAGATGCTAAGACAACGGATGAATGGACACCGCTCAACAATCACCAGATGGAAATGTTTCCTCCCAGTCAGGGAACACTTCAGCAGTCAAGGACATTCAGCCTCTGATCTTTGGGTAAGCATCTTCCAAGGTGGTTTTCAAGATACACAACAACGCAGAATCGCCGAGCAGAAACTGATAGCCAAGTCCCGTACCCGTGAAGACGGCCTCAACCATGATCTTGGGTTCATGCCACGCTACATGCAATCCCACCATCCTGTTCGGTATCTATAAAATCTTCCTTACTGTCCTGTTTTGCCACCATTACCTTGCTATCTCGTTATGATCTCTCTATCTTAATTAGTTTGTACAGTTTTGGATTACTTGTTACTTTGGTTAGCCCCTCGGCATGAAAGTCTTACACTTAGCTGTTATTTCAGCCATTTAGTTCTTCTCCAGTGCCGCCTTATTTTTAATTTTTTGTAATTATCTCTCTGTCTCAATCAATCAGATTGTAGGGCATCCTTTCACTTGTGAGTCAGCTGTTGACACTTCACTCACACCATCTGACACTCTTGATCATCTGCAGAGACCTATTATTGGTCTATGGTCACTCCACTCACACCATTTGTATGATCTTTTGATCTCACTGATTATAAAGTCAGTGCCTGGGTGCTTTCTTCACTTCACCTGATGAAGAGGCAGCGCTGCAAAAGCTTGTGATTTCAAATAAACCTGGTGTAATGTGACTTTTAACAAAATTACACACAATCCTCTGAGGCAGCTAATTCACACTGTATAATGCTCTTTGCTTTCCTCAAACTTGATGTAACTTTAACACCTAAACTCCTTCAATGGCTCTTCACTGTTCTTTTCAGTAGGATTGACCTGGTGTGCTGCTCCTCTCACCTCCTTTGATTGGAACTACAGTATCTCCAGTAATGATGTTTATTCCCATCATCACACAGTTAACTCTGGAGTCCCAAATCTATCTTCTATCGCCTGGCTTTCCTCACACGTGCTATTCCTTAGCCACGTTGCTTGTCGACATGGATCAGTTTCCACATACACAGTGAAAATCACATGACACCAGGTTATACCTTCTCTCTCATACAATGCCTGAGGAAGGAGCTGAGGTCTGAAAGTTTGCATTCTCAAATAAACCTACTGGACTATAATCTGGTGTTGTGTGATTTTTGACCTTGTCCACCCAGTCCAACACCGGCATCTCCACATCATATACATTGAAAGCACTTATGTCTGTCTAGTACATCTCTCCATCATTTACCCCCTCCCCACCCACCACCATCCACATTATACTTACCTAGCATTTACCCACACCCTGCTGATCTGACACACTGGACCCCCTAGGGGTGCTGGACTAACTACCACCCCACACTCCAGCTTCTTCAGATTTGATAACCTTGTCAGATCCAATACTCCTGGCCTGATTCTCGTGACCTGACACAGAACTGCCTCCCCGTGGGCCAGATTCCACCCCACACACCATTTGAAGCACTCCACAAATTACCAAGCACTCTAACATCCTACCATCCTAACCCTGCATCACCTCACATACTTAACTGTTCACAGGAGCTGTTAAAGTGTTCAGCTGGGCTGCTGGACGTTTAAATTTCACAACAAGATACATGGGACTTGCGAAAAGAAAGGATCCTGGTTTCTTTGGGGATCCTCTGGGCTGCTGGATCCATGGATACCTGGACAGGTTCGTAATGGGAAGTCCCTGTCCAGGAATCATCAGTACTGTGGACAGCTGAGTGAGTAAAGTTTAAATTCAACCAAGGATGGAATTAGGGTTTCTGACCTGAATGGATTATTTGGCATCGTGTTCTAGTGTGGTGCAAAGTCAAATTGACTCATCAACTACAGCTCCACCTTCAACACTATAATCCCGACCAATCTCAAAACTCTGAGACCTAGGTCTCAGCTCCACCCTCTGCAACTGGATCCTAAGCTTCCTGACCCACAGCTGCAATCAGTGAAGATAGACTACAGCACCTCCTCCATGATAATCTTCAACACAAGGATGCGTACTCAGTGCTCTGTTGTTCTTCTTTTACACCCACAACTGTGCCAAATTTTGAACATCATCCACAAGTTTGCTGATGATATCACCATTGTAAGCCGGATATCAAACAAGGATGAGTCAGAATACAGGAAGAAGATAGAGTGCTTGGTGTCGTGGTGCAATGATAATAATCTCTCTCTCTCAATGTCAGCAAAACAAAAGAACTGCCCAGCGACTTCAGGAAGAAAGGAGCAGGACACATCCCTATATACATCAACAAAGCTGAGGTTGAGAGGGTTGAGAGCGTCAAGTTCCCAGGAGTGATAATAACCGACAACCTGTCCTGGACTTCCTACATAGATGTGATGGCCAAGAAGGCACAACAATGCGTTTTTTCCAACAGGAGGCTTAAGAAATTTGGCATGTCCATAAAGACCATCATCAACTTTTACAGTTGCACCATAGAAAGCATTCTATCTGGGTGCATAACAGACTGGTATGGCAACTGCTCTGCCCAGATCTGTAAGAAAGTAGTGTGCACAGCCCAGACCATCACGGAAGCTAACCTCCCATCCACTGACTCCACTTACACTTCTCATTGCCGCTGAAAGGCTGCGAACATCATCAAAGACCCCTCCCAACCCAGTAATGCTCTCTTCCAACCTCTTCTCTCAGGCAGAAGATACAGAAGCTTAAATACACTGGCCGACAGGTTCAAGAACAGAGATAGTAGGAACTGCAGATGCTGGAGAATCCGAGACAACAAGGTGCAGGGCTGGATGAACACAGCAGGCCAAGCAGCATCATAGGAGCAGAGAGGCTGACGTTTCGGGCACCTGAAATAAGACAAAATGCAGGAGGGACTCAGCGGGTCTGTTCGAAGAGAGAACCGAGTGAACATTTCGAGCTCCTCTGAACTCATTTCGAAATGTTCGCTTTCGGAACGGTAGTTTCTGATCTTCGGCGGTGCCCGTGGCTGGGGTTTGGAACGCTGGGAAGGTTAGGGTTCCGGGGAGAAGCCACGTGGGTTAAAAATCGAACGTCCCGGTTGCCGGTGGAATCATGTCCGCAAGGAACAACAATAGGTTGCCTAGTAACTTACCGCAGCTACAGAACCTGATTAAGAGGGACCCGAGTTCGTACACAGAGGAGGTGAGTGAGTGATTTCCTCTCGCTAGGGCTCCTCTCCATCAGAACACAAGTGCATTGCAAAATCTGCCCTTTCCACACATCCAGATAACAGACCCCTTCTCAATCCACAACTGAACAAATTTACAGACGCTTGGCCCTCCGTCCACGTCGATCAAACCGCTCTTCAAAGTTACTTTTTTTTGTCAGAGCATGTTAGCACTCAATGTTATAATTTCCCAAGAAGTTACATTCTCTCTTTCCCTCTCCCCGATGCAGACCGATCTCACTCGGTGTCACCCGAGGCTGCGTTAGCAGCAGCTTCGTGCAACAAGGGCTCGGAATTGAAGCCCCACTTCAGCATTTGAGCGCGCATCAAATAAGTACAAGGCTGATGCTGCCAGTGGGGGATGTGTTTCACAGTCCCCGCAGCCCAGATGTTAAGCTGACTTAGAGATAGTAGGAACTGCAGATGCTGGAGAATCCGAGACAACCAAGGTGCAGGGCTGGATGAACACAACAGGCCAAGCAGCATCATAGGAGCAGAAAGGCTGACGTTTCGGGCCCAGACCCTATGATGCTGCTGGGCCTGCTGTGTTCATCCAGCCCTGCATCTTGTTAAGCTGACTTCCCGTCTGCCTGCTAGGCCGTATGTGATAGATCCTGTGGCACTATTTTGAGTAAAAGTAGCGAAAATCTTGCCGGTGTCCTGGACAGTATGTACCTCTCAGTGGGCATCATAAAATAGATTATCTAGCATACTGTTTGTGGGAGTTCACTGCGTGCTGATAGCTGCTGTATTTATCCTCTCGTGGGACATGGGCATTGCAGGCTGGTCAGCGTTTATTGCCCATCCCTAGTTGCCCCTGAGAATGTGGTGATAAGCTGCCGACTACATGTTGTAGGTGACCCACAATGTCATTAGGGAGGTAATTCCAACAATTTTGAGCGAGTGAAAGAATTTCGAAGTCAGGATGCTGAGTGACTTGGACGGTAATTTGCAGCTGGTAATGGCACCATGTATCTGGTGCCCCTGTCCTTCTAGATGAAAGTGGTTGTGGACTTGGAGGTTGCTGCGTAAGGATTTTTGGTGAATTTCAACAGTTATAGATGGAGGAGGCCAAGATGGACAGTCCACTTGGAACCTTTGAAGATTGCTGTGAATGCTTCAGCCTTAAGTTTTACATTGATATGTTGGGCTCTTCCAACATTAAGGGTGGGAATGTTTGTGGATCCGCCTCCTCCAGTGAGTTATTTAATTGTCCACTATTCATGACTGGATGTGGTAGAAATGTAGAGCTTAGATTTTATCCATTGGTTGTGGGATTATTTAGTTCTGTCTATCACTTGCTGCATATGATGTTTTGGCATGCAAGTGGTCCTGTTTGGTAGCTTCACCACGTTGACACGTCATTTTTAGGTATGGCTGGTGTTGCTGCTGGGAAGCAGTCCAGAACTCTCCACTAAACCAGGGTTGATCCCCTGATTTGATGGTGGTGGTTGAGTAGGGGATATACATGCGTGGGTTTCCGCTGGATGCTTCGGTTTTCTCCCACAGTCCAAAGATGTGC
This sequence comes from Rhincodon typus, assembly GCF_021869965.1. Classification (NCBI taxonomy): domain Eukaryota; kingdom Metazoa; phylum Chordata; class Chondrichthyes; order Orectolobiformes; family Rhincodontidae; genus Rhincodon; species Rhincodon typus. The sequence continues at coordinate 106,064,664 of NC_063332.1, forward strand.
AAGTTAGGTTGTTTGCCATGCTAACTTGCCCATAGTGTTCAGGGATATGTAGGTTAGATGCATTAGCCATGGGAAATGCAGGGTTACAGGGAAAGGATAGGTTGATAGGTCTGAGTGGGATGCTCTCCGGAGGGTCGGTGTAGACTTGTTGGGCCGAATGGCCTGTTTCCACACTGTATGGATTCTATTCTATTCCGTACTTTACAACAGTGACTACCCTTCAACAAGTAATTGATTGGCTGTAAATCACTTTCAGATATTCGACAATCATGGGTAATGCAATGGAATAAATAGAAGTTTTTGTGTCCACCTCTGAGCCAAAAGGACTGTATTCAAGATCCACCTGTGCCATCTTTGAGCAGATTGTTTAGAAAATATGTAAAGAGAAGCTTGTTTTCTCCTTTTTCCGTGAATTGCAAACTGCTGCTAAGATGCCAGGTGTTGCATTTTGGTAAGACAGGCCATATACACTTAATGATAGGGTCCCGGGGAGTGTTGTCGAACAAATAGGGATCAGTGCTGGGTCCACTTTTGTTTGTCATTTATGTAAATGATTGAGATGACAATGTAGAAAGCCTGGTTAGTAGGTTAGTGGATGACACCAAGATTAGTGCTATAGTGGACAGTGGAGAAGGTTATCTAAAATTACAAAGAGATATTGATCAATTGGGTCAAGGGGCTGAAGAATGGCAAATGGAGGCTAATTTGGATAAATGCGAGATATTGCATTTTGGTAAACCAAACAACGACAAGACTTGGACAATTAAAAGTAGGGCCTTGGGCAGTGTTATAGAACAGAGAGCTAAAGGGGTTCAGGTGCATAATTCTTTGAACAAAACAGGGTTAATGTTTTGGGACCGGTGACCCTTCCTCAGTACCGAGGTGGTTAAGAAGGCATTTGGCATGCTTGCCTTCATTGCTCAGACCTTTGAATATAAGAGTTGGGACATTATGTTAAGGTTGTACAGGATGTTGGTGAAACCTCTTCTGGAGCACAGTGTCCAATTCTTGTTTCCTTATTATAGGAAGGATATTATTAAGCTGGAGAGGGTTCGGAAGAGATTTACCAAGATGTTGCCGGGAATGAAGGGTTTGAATTATAAAGAGAAGCTGGATAGGCTGGGACTTTTTTCATTGTAACATAGAAGGTTGAGAGGTGACCTTAGAGAGTTTTATAAAATAATGAGGGGTATAGATGAGGTGAATGGCAGGTGTCTTTTCCCTAGGGTGGGGATTTCAAGACCAGGAGGCATATTTTTGAGGTGAGAGGAGAATGATTTAAAAAAATCATTTTGTGTGGTTTGTGTGTGGAATGAATGAATGAACTTCCCTAGGAAGTAGTGAATGTGGTACAGTTACAACTTTTAAAAGATATTTAGATAAGTACATGAAACACTTGGCGGGATATGGACCAAGCGCAGGCAGGAGGGAGTAGTTTAGACAACAAGGTGCAGGGCTGGATGAACACAGCAGGCCAAGCAGCATCATAGGAGCAGAAGTTTAGTTTGGGATTGTGGTCGGCATGGACGGGTTGGACTGAAGGGTCTGTTCCCGTGCTGTATGAATTTATGGCTGTATGACTATGACTCTAAAGAGACCTTGGGGTACAGATTTATAGTTCATTGAAAGTGGAATAGCAGGCAGACAGAGTAGTGAAGAAGGTGTTTGGTACATTTGCCTTTGTTGGTCAGTGTATTGACTATAGGAGTTGGGATTTCATATTCCGGCTGTACAGGACATTGGTTAGTCCACTTTTGGAATTCTGCATTCAATTCTGGTCTCCCTGCTTTGGGAAGGATGTCGTGAAACTTGAAAGGGCGCAAAAATGAATGTTGCCAGCACTGGAGGGTTTGAGCCAAGGGAGTGGCTGAATAGGCTTGGGGCTTTTATCCCTGGAGCGTTGGAGGCTGAGGCTGACCTTGTAGAAGTTTATAAAATCATGAGAGGCATGGATTGGGTAATAGCCAAGGTCGTTTTATTCTTAAGGTAGGGGTGTCCAAAACTAGAGGGCATAGATTTAAGGTGAGGGAGAAAGGTTTAAAAGGGATCTAAAGGGCAATTTATTCATGTGGAGGATGGTGCATGTATGGAATGATCTGGCAGAGCAAGTGGTGGAATCTGGTACAATTACGACATTTAAAAGGCAATCTGGATGGGCATATGAACAGGAGGGGCTTAGAGAGATATGGGCCAAATGCTGGCAAATGGGATTAAATTAATTTAGGTTATCTGGTCGGCATGGACGATTTGGACAGAAGGGTCTCTCTCCATGCTGTACAACTCTGACTCTATGCTGGGAGATGGGGGTGGAGTGGGGGTAGATGAGCAACATTTCCTGATCTTTTGGTTATTGTGAACTCTTGTTTCAACCCTTCTCAATCCTCTTTGGTCCAAGTAGCTACAAGAACAGACATTTGAGGAACCTGGCTGAGAAGGTGATAGGAATATAGCAACAGCTGTAAGACACTCAGCCCCTTGTTTCATCTGCCCAACATGTGAACATGGCATTGTTGAAGGGAGACTTTAGTCATGTATGTATGGGAATATACAGGTGTTGAGAGATTGTTTTGCAAAGCTGCTTGCTGCAATTCTCTCCGAATAACTTCCCCACTACTGAATGAATCTGAGTTTGATACAGAAATTGGCCTTGAAGTTTCTTTACCAGGGAGAGGCTGCTCTAAGTGGTTATGATGCCTCCAGTAACTCCAGGTGATGTCCCTGTCTGTTTCTGGCTGTAAGTGAATGTCTTCAATGGTTCTGTATGTGTGGTCCTTTTTAGATCTTAAGATCAGAGTGTACAGTTCAAGAGCCAAGAACTGGCTAATGCAGAGCCTTTTCTACTTATGGTTATATTCCACTTCCATCTCTTGATTACTCCAGCATCCTCATGTCTTGTACATCACCCGTTGTAAACCCTCATTGGAACTGTCTGCAGTATTTGCTTGTGGAATTATTAGGGCAGTTGACCAGAAAAGGATGCATGATGTGGTTGCTCAATCAGTTTGGATGTCTACTTCTCTCTTCCTTGTCCTCAGTGACATTGTTTTTATGTGATAGCGAAGAAACATTAAGTGGCCATGACAACTATTTTTCCTTTCTTTAAAAAGATTACGTTGTATGCTGGTTATGTTTTAAGCTATCATACATTAAAACTGCAGTTAATCCAGACAAATGTGTAGCTGTCACTGGCCTACCAGCAGATTTAGTCCTCAGAGTTTTCAAAACCTGTACTCTATGAGATGTAAGGGATATATGTTGCAAAAGAGAGAATGGAATCTATGTTGCGGTGTTTAAGTGGGAGGAGCGCAGGTTGGGGGTGGGGTGGGGAGCAGTTAAAGACCGCTACTTCTAATCAGAGCTTTCTGAATGTTATGGGTTATTTGTTCCTGTCTGCTGTCTCTGATTCACAAAGGTGCAGTTATGAGCAGTAATATAGATTGACAACTCAGAAAATAGTTGTGGACAATTCAGTGCATAAATTCAATCACATAGTTGTGAAATATGTAATTCTATAGAGTCATAGAGATGTAAAGCACGGTAACAGACCCTTTGGTCCAAGTCGTCCATGCCAAACAGATATCCTAAACAAATCTAGTCCCATTTGCCAGCATTTGGCCCATATCCCTCTTAATCCTTTCTGTTTCTATCCAGATGGGTATTTGTTGTACTAGCCTCCATGAATTGTTTTATTTTGTATAAACCCTATTTTAGATTTCAAAATTTCAGTTACTGAAAGAAATGGTGGTTTAAAAAAAGTCAAAGCATTTGAATGATTTATGGGAACCTGATATCTAGACAGTACTGCAATCTGTGGTTACATACACTAGCTATAAAATAGCATTGGTTGTATTTCACAGTATGAATTTTAATATTGAAAATATCTATCACAGCACCACCTATGGGAGGAATGAGTACTGCAGTTACTGATAAAACTTCATCTTTTGTGATGAATATGATACAAAATTTGTTTGTTAATGATTTCTGTTATCGTTACTGCTTTATTTTCTTTCTCCCTACAGTTCACACAGCAGTACCATCACTACCAGTCTAATGTGCGGATTTTCAGACTGCAGCCAGACAAACCAAGTAAAGAACTTTCTGAACTGGTGATGTTTCTGGCACAAGTAAGTTTATCTGTGTTGCTGGTAGTAAAATTCATGTGGGACTAAGAACAGTACGAGGACATTCTTCTGAAGGATGAATAGAAGCCTTGTGCAATGTTGTACAGGGATAACATATATTGCAAACTTTGCCAGCATTCCTTCAGGCTGTGACATTTGTAAATGACTTTTCTAGGCCTGGAAAAGGCCAGGAATTTCCCAAAAAAAAAGCCCTTCACCATTGGAAAATCTTGGGATTTGAATCTTTGCAGAACATTGAGGAGCAGAAGGTAGAAAACCCTAAGCAGCAGTGAGCATGTAAAATGCAAGAAAACATCCATGTGCATGAATCTGATGTGTTACCATGGCAGAACTGTTTTGTTTTGATTTTGCTTTTTATTTTTCTTCTTTCAACAACTAAATAGTTTGGTGACCATGTAAGCACTTTTCATGGAGCACTTAAATTTTCACAAACCAGTATTTTGTGAATGTGAGATTATTGGATAACTGAGATGGAATGCAAGGCTGCAAAGCTTGTTATAAGAATTAAAAAATAACCCATTTCTGGAAAAAATGGTAGTGAAATATTTTAATTTTGTCATGGAATGAACAGTCATGCAATTTTGTTTCATGAAATGTGCAGGATCCCTGCTTTATTGCGGCACTATGGTACCTGTAACTTTAAAGATTTGCAACAAATTTTATATGCATCGCAAATGTCTATTTTTGTCATGAATTTGTATTTAATTTCCATTTCTGGTTCATTGAAAACACTGAGCTTGATTTTCCTAGAGGTTTTGTTTTCTTGACCATTTTCGCAGCCTACTGCAGCCAATGACTTCTTGTAAGGCACAGCTTAATAGGTGCCAATGCCTCATGCAACAGCTCAGTAGTCATACTGGAGTTTAATCTTGAGTATTGATAAACTGTTTGCCGGGGAAGTAATGCTTAATCCTGTCCGTAGACAAAATCTTCCTGCCCTTTGCTGCAGTCAGGATTCCTGGATAGTAAATTGAAGTAAGAATTTATGTTCTAACCAATGTGTGTTAAGTTTATAATAGCAGCCTTGCTGCCACCTTCTGAAATTGTAAAATACTTAATTTTACTCATTTTTCCTTTAAAAGCGATCGAGTGACTTCCTTTCATTTGTTTCTACAGGTTGCTCACTGTTACCCAACAGAGCTCGCTGACTTTGCCCAGGAATTGAAAGACCTCCTTTTCTCACATCACACAATTCTGGACCCAGACTTGCGAATGGTAAACTACTTTTGGTTTCTCTTTGGTGGATAGTTGGCCCCCTCTTGGTCCATGACATCAAATTTCACTTTGTAAGAAGTTTTGTAACAATTCGGGTGGCTAAAAGAATTGCAGCATTTGTATCATAATGCAGGAAATGTGTAACATAAAGGATAAGCAAACAATGCATATTTATTTAATTTGGTTCTGGATTTTAATTATTTACTATTGGTGTAATTTTCCCAGTTTTAGTTAGTGTTTTGAAAGTGAAATTCGTATTGCCTATTTCATCATGGCTCAGGGCAACTTTTCCCACACAGTCCTCTGTTCTTCACTTAATGATTATGCAACTGGGCTCTTGAGTGCCTTTTCCTGGGAATTGGATGGCCAGAGAGGCGGATGTACTCACCACTGTTGGGATGTTACGGTAGTGCCATATTCAGATGCTGCAAGCCAGGAACTGCCTTTTGCACTCTGGTACTTGACTGTTATCACCAGATAGTGGCCCAAAGGGGTAAAAAGCTCGCTTCCCCTATTGTGGATAGGAACATGGACATCTTGGTGGATGGGGTAATGAAGAGGAGAGCAGTCCTTATTCCTGCGGACTGATGTGGGAGGCTTGCCACAGCTGGGACTTCCTGGTGTTTATGCTGCTGATGCCACATTTAAAGCCAGGCTGCAAACTATACAAGAGGCTGCAAGCCAGGAATGACCCTTTACATTGTGCTACTTGAGCCGCTGCGTTCGGTAAATGGCCCAGATATAAGGAAAACTTGTTCCTAATCTGGTGGTTAGAGTGCCGGTGGATGAGGTAGTGCAAAAGACGGCAGTCTTTCATCCTGCTGACCACAAGCCAGCCTGGGCACACATTGCAACTGGATTAGTGGTGTCCGGAATGAAGTGACACCCAGCAGTACAGTAAGAAGACCAATGATTTGTACAGCGTAGGAGTAAGTGCTGCTGTTTTTCTATATTACCTCATACTCACAGAGCTACCAATCACTCTGTCACTGCACACACCCCTCACAAAGTCTTATTGAATTGACTGACTGTTGCATGTATCATGCCCACTCAATGACTGTCAATAATGAATGAAATACGTTAGTGAAATGAAAACCTCAATTGCCAATTGCTCTGTTCTGTTTACATTCACTTATATCTCATGATGAGGTAATTAATGCTCATAATGTAATTTATGGCCATGATTACATGAGACAATAATTTTTACTGTTCATTTTGGACAATTAATGACTTGCCAATTAAGTTCATATGGAAGACATATGGATTACTGAATCAGTGGAAGGATGTCTACCTCTGAATTACCTCTGAAATTCCAAAAGTTTTGCTCTGCTGTGAAAGGATAAAAACAGTAATTTAATTTTGTCATCACTTTGCATTATCAACTATTTTGGGTAGTTATTGCATGGTTGACTTTCGATATGATATGGCAGTTTCCACAGGGTTCACTGTGAGTGACTTGTAGTCTCCAAATGTGACTTGTTAATTTCCCCTCATTCTTCAAGTTTCCTTTTTTGTATTGCTATTCCTGTGGCCCCTATGGTCTTTCAGTCACCTCGTCCTTTTCCATTGAGCTACTTTCTGTAACCATTAATTTCTCCACCTTACCCCACAGCCCAGACTATGTACACCTACACCCTGTAGAAGCTAATCCTCTTATTCACTGAGGTTCCACCCTACCACCTTGCTGACCAGTGAGTATAAAGAGTTGAGGAGGATTGTGGCCATAGACAATGTAGGGATATTGTGAAGAAACATTTGCGTGGTGGCTGGCTCAAGCACTTGGGGATTTGCAACCATCAGGTTCCAGCTATGATATACCTTGCGAGAATTTATGGCATCCAATATCTTGGTGAAGGAGAGGAGAGTTGGAAGTGACACGTAATGTGGAGCTTTAGTGAGATGCAAATATGTGAGGTAAGGTGGTTGCTACTCTTTTGTGAGATTCAGAAAATCTTTAAAAAAAATTCTTGACATCAATACTCTGAAGTTTTTTTTAATTCCCTCCACATTTTTCAACCATTGCTCACACCAGAACAGTGAATAGAAAATTCTGACCTGTGATTTTGTTTAAAACTCTGGATAGCTTGGGAAAATAGATTGCTTTCAGTGTTGATTGAATGGTATAATTTGAGAAAAATTGTCAAGTACTACATAATATATTGTAATTACAATATTATTAAAGAACTTTAACATTTCAAATATTTGCTTTTACAGCAAACTTTGTTTTAACCGGCATTTTTGATAAACTGGTGAAAATTATATACCTTGAATACCATGATCTATTGTGATGGCCAAGTATTTATGCTGTAAATAAAGTATAACAGTGATGTGTATACCCCTGGATTATGTTTCTGTTACTTATTGTGTGTTTTTACATTGATTTTATAAAGTGTGTTGATGGTTTTACATAGATTTTTTTTGAGTGTTGTTGATGTCTTGAAACTTTGCTTGGTCAGGGTTGATGCAGTCATGCGTACCTCTTGATTATCCTGAATATTTGATCATCTGGCACACTCCTGATCCCACAGTGTCTGGTTAATAAAAAGTTTACTGTATGTGCAGGTTAAATATTCCAAATACTTGATTTATACTTTAAATTCCAGGTTTGAGTATTTATTTAGAGCTGTACTGTTTAAATCATGCTGCTAGTATTGAGATCAGATAGTTTTTCTTATTAGCTGTTGTTGGCTGTGATGATGTGGTTATTGGTCTGATGTACTGCAGAATGACCAGGGATGGAGTGGATTTTATGATCACTTTAACTTGAGTACAATGGGAAGCAGGTAGTAGTGAACAGGCAGCCTGTTTTAAACTGCTTGATCAGTGCTGAAGTTGAATTTTGCCTGCAAGAAATTTTATACACCTGGGTTGGAGAAATACACAGTATCCTATTGCTTGCTTCGACAGCACACCAGGCTGGCTATCACCTAGAATAACCGCCTACTTTTTTGTGATCAAAAACAAAGTTGCTGGAAAAGCCCAGCAGTCTGGCAGCATCTGTGAAGGAAAAAACAGAAGCTTGGGTTCTGAGGAAGGATCACCGGACCCGAAACGTTCACTCTGTTTTTTCCTTCACAGATGCTGCCAGACCTGCTGAGTTTTTCCAGCAACTTTGTTTTTGTTCCCGATTTGCAGCATCTGCAGTTCTTTCGGTTTTTATTTCACTTTTTTGTGATGTTGATGTGAAATAAAAACCTGTGAAAAGGGATCAAAGCTCCTTAGTCACTTTCTTAATGTTGTGCTAATGGTTTTATCCTAATTTTGTTTTGTTTCAATCTTTTTAGACATTCTGTAAAGCTTTGATTTTGTTGAGAAATAAGAACCTCCTGAATCCCACAAGTTTGCTAGAATTGTTCTTTGAGCTCCTGAGGTGCCATGACAAACTCCTACGAAAGACCCTCTACATGCATATTGTGACTGACATTAAGAATATCAATGCCAAACACAAAAACAACAAAGTAAACACCGTGAGTAACACAAAGCAATTTTATGAACTAGAAACAGTATCATGGCTCAATTTTCATTTTATTTAGAACAAGAGAAAATGTTTGCAGTGATGAATTTAATACTTTATAAGGGTTCCTCGTCCATTGGTTATATATTAGTTGTCTTCTTAAATGGTAGTTTTTTTTAATTAAGCTCTTGGGAATAATCTTAAAAGATTACTGTTAATTGAATAGGAATTTGGGAATACTGCTTAAATTGTTAGTCTCACTTGAGAGGTAATCTTACAATGGGATTTTATGTGAATATTTGGGATTTTATGCGAATATTTCACTTAACTGCATGTCACCCTCCTGCACCTCCATGGATAAAATGTGCCATATAAGTATATATGTTTGAGTGCCTGTAATTTTTCAGGCATGGCTCTGCAATAACATATATCAAACTGATTCATCAGCATTCATTACGGTCCTTGAATATTGCTAAACATCAGACATACTGCTGAGCATTTTGTTTTGTTCTCATCAGCACAAAGCATAAAAATGTAAATTTCAAACAATCACAGCAGTTTATACCATTAGAGAAAAAGGTGTTGATTCATTGGCTAGTCAATCCTGATTGGCCAAGGTGTTGCCATGGAGAAAGTAGCAGGGATTTGTATGCCCCTCATGTTCCTGGGGAGTTCAAAAAGGGCACAGATTTGAACGTTGTCCTTTTTCACATGGAATGGGTCCTAGTGTGTGTATATATGTCTCATCTACCAAGTGTAGAAGAACCATTTTATAGCCTGAACTATGCATCTTAAAGTGGTTGTTGGAGTAGCTATTTGTGCAGTGAGGTATTCAGCAAGTGCCCAATTGCAGAGGTTTTGCAATGCGAAGGATCATATTCAACTCTGGACATATTGAGTAACCCAGATGCTCAAATCCACGTACCAGTGCCCCTTACTGAAATCCATTAAGTTGGATCTCTGCCCCCGGCATATAGCATGATCTCTGCATTCCTGCTGATCTTAGCCCCAAGTGTAGTGGCCGCTGATGCTGCTGCTTTGTTTCCAATAATAGTTGTTGAGACAAACAGGAGAGAGAAAACTAAAATTTGAAAATGACAGAAGAAAATAAGTAATGGAAAGATAGAATGGAAGGAGGAGAGATTGAGACGCTAAATAATGCAGAAAAGGCAACAGGCAAAACTCAAAGGGAGGAAAGTGAGAAATAATCAGACATAAATTAGGTTGAAGTGGTACAAGGACTCCAATAAGTGTAACTTAGATTGGGGTGGATATTCAGTGAGGCTATTATTCAAAAGTAATTAGATCAGGATTAGCCCCCTCATTAATTGTGTCACAAAGATTGACACACTGCTGTTAAGATGTGTCTTCAGTTACAAGAATGACGTTTGTGGGAGTTAGCAACAAGTTTCTGGAGTGTTCATTTTCATTTTCATTTGTTGCATCCAACCCAAACTGGAAGTAAGATGCAAACATTTCGTAGTCCATGATAGCTTGGATTTGCATGAGAACTAAGCATTACTAGGATATGTAGACCTTCTACCAAAGAGGAGTTTTCCAGCAACTTTGAACTAGATGTACAAGCACAAAAGTTAAGTGCACATAGTAAAGTTAATTACAATTATGACAAAGGAGAAATAAGGAGTGAACCTTGTGTGACCTTTACATAGAGACATGGAGTTTCAGATTTCAAGATTGCACAACCATATTAAAATGGATCATACCATAGAAACAGTTTTTAATTCACATCTTTCCCATGATTCTTGCTGTTTACGTGCAGTAATACAAGGCTCAATCCAGCAGTCTGCCCATCCATTCTTCATATCATTTGTGTTCGAAGAAGTATTTTGGAATCTAATTAGCAATATATTGCTAGTGTCATGTCTAGGCGGTAGAATAATTTTCTGGGATTTCATGACTCCAGGTTGACTCTTGTGCTGGACAGAAGTCGCGATGATTACAGTTTAATGCTGATACCCTGGCGGCCCCAAAATACACTCATTAATAACACCAAGAACTAGTGCAGATCAATCATGCCTCCCAGCTAATAGGAAAATTGTTCTTTCTTTTATTTAAAAAAAAGTTACTGATTTTGATTGTTTTTCCCCAGCATAAAATGTATTTTGAATTGCATATACTTAATTGTAGAAATTTTAAATAATTTGAATATACTGGGATTAAATGGACCTTGTATCTGTACCATCTCAGATTTTGCAAAATTTTATGTACACCATGTTGAGGGACAGCAACCCTACAGCAGCCAAGATGTCCTTGGATGTAATGATAGAACTGTACAAAAGAAACATCTGGTAAGTTTTTGGGTGTTTTAGTTCATGGATAGTTAATTATCAATTGTTTATCTTCTAGCTAAATACTTAACACTCAAACTTAATTATCAGTTTTGCTTCTCAAATAATTAATATTAGAGCAGCAACCTTATGTGTGTTTATGGTTCAATGATGGTTGATGTTTTGGCAATAAATGCTCTTGGAAAGGTGTAGGATCTGATTCGAATGAATTTGACCCCAAGGTTAATTGTCATTAGAAACTGCTTGCTTTTTGATCTGCTTGCTAATTGAGGATGCTGTATTGTGTTTCAACATGGATCAGTGTGTAGAAAAAGATTTAAAATATGTTAAAAATGTGAGAATTGGTCTTATAGAAAGTGAGTCTAGAGAATTAGTAATTGAAAATACGGAGATGGCGGTTGAATTGAAAAGGTATTTTGCATCAGTTGCCACGACAGGGGTTACAAGTAATATCATAGAAAGCTGTAAATCAGGAGGTGATAGCAAAGACTTCATGAAAACTCCAGTCACCAAGGAAGTGAAGCTGAACAAATTATTGAAGCTGTGGGCTGATAAGTCGTTGTGCCCTGATGGACTTCGTCCTCATGTCTTAAAAGTCTTAGATAGTTGATGCATTAGTTTGATATCCCACAATTTCCTAGATTTGGGTAAGATTTCTATTGGATTGGAAAATTGTGAATGTAACCCCTTTATTCAAAAAGGGAGGGAGATACAGCAGAAAAGTACAGGCCAGTTAGCTTAACATTTGACCTAGTGAAGATATTAGAAGCTCATATTAAATACATTATAGGAGTGCACATAGAAAAATTTGAAGGTATTTGGGCAACATTATCATGGTTTGGTACAATGGAAGTCCCATTTAACCAAGTTATTAGCATTCAATGAAGAAATAAAGTAGAAAAAAGGGAATAGGTCGTATCTACTACACTTAGGTTTCTAGAAGACTTTTGATATGCTGACACACAAAAAATTATTACGGAAAACGAAGTCCATGGGTTTAGGGGATAGCCTATTAGCAAGGATAGATGATTAATAAGCTAACAAGGAACATTGTGGGATAAATGGGTCATTTTCTGGTTGGCAAAATGTAATGTGTGCCACAGCGATCAGTGCTAGGGCCTGACTGTTAAAATTTATACAAACGTTATATATATAGTAAAGGTAGATTATCAGGATTATTTGAATGTAATAGATTGGGGAAAAGGAGAAAATGCAATGAGACCTGAGTGTCCTGGTACACCACTTGCTGAAAGTCAACATGCAGATGCAACGCAAATGATATACTGGTCTTCATTGTGAAGGGATTCGAATAAAGGAGCAGGGATGTCTTGCTGCAATTGTACAGGGCTTGGTGAGACCACACCTGGAGTATTGCCTACAGTTTTGGTCTCCTTTTTAAAGGAAGGATGTTCTGTTATGGAGGGAGTGCAACAAAGTTTTAGCAGAATGACTCCTGGGATTGAGGACTGATGTATGCAGAGGGGCTGGATTGGTTAGGTTTACCGGAGTTTGGAAGAATGACAGGGGCTGTCATAGAAACCAATAAAATTCTAAAAGAACTATACAAGGTAAACGCAGGAAGGATGTTCTCAACGACCAGGGAACCCAAAACACGTCACAGTTTCAGAGTATAGGGTGGGCTGTTTAGGACTGAGATGAGGCAAAATTCTTTCATCCAAAGAGTTGTAAGCCTGTTGAATTCTCTGCTGTAGAAACTGGTCGAGACCAAAAACATTGTATACTTTCAAGAAGGCATTAGATATAGTTCTTAGGGTGAAAGGGAACAAAAGGTATTGGGAGAAAGCAGAATCGAGTACTGAATTGGATGATGTGCTATGATTATAATGAATTGATGGGCCGTATGGTCTACTCCTATTTTATGATCTATGCTTTTGTGTTTGTAAAAACAGATCTTGTTTTCCTCAACATAGGCTGATGAGAGACAAGATGAAGGGAACACCCGTTGTGTGTTTTTAATGAATGAATTCCTAGTTTTAGTCTCTGTTCAGTGTTGAATTAGTCAATCTCATTCAGACAGGTGGGATCCTACAGTTGCCTTTAGTGTCATTCTGTTGGGTGGGGAACAGAAAGGGTAGGCTTCCTGTAACTGTGCATTTTCCTGGTTGGATGATCGGTTAAAAAAAATAAGAACCAGTTCAGATGTAGTAAATTCCTGTGGTAAAATAACTTGATGATACTCATTGCCCAGACTCAAATGTGAATCTGTGCCTTGATAATGTCAAGTAAAGTATCTAGCATGAGAAGAATCTTCTGCTGAATATTACAGAAGCAAACATATGATTTATTTGCAGGAATGATGCAAAAACTGTGAACGTCATTACGACAGCTTGCTTCTCCAAAGTGACCAAGGTAAGAAGGAATTAATAATTGTGAACTGCCATGTGGCAGGACAGTTTGCAGCTGGGTATTCAGAAGAATTGAGCTATATGCTTGATTTAGTAATTAAATGAAAGCAATAGTTGTTTACTGAAAATGTTTTTTCCAAAATGGTTATAAATCGCGCAGAAGGAGTAGCAATTTAACGTAACACTACTGCACTGAACTTTGTCCATGAGATGACGCAGGAAGGATGTTCTCGATGACCAGGGAGAACGGACATTTGATTTGATTTACTGTCATGTATACCTAAGTACAGTGAGCAGTACAGGCTGATCATAGTAATCAAGGACATACAGATCATAGAGTGAAAAAAGCTAGAACAGAGTAAGGTATACAGGTTACGCTGCACAGGACGTACGTGAGGCAAGATCAACATTAACAAGATCAGCATTATTTGAAGTTAGAGAGTCCATTCATCAGTCTAACAACAGCAAGGGAGAAGCTGTTCTTGAACCTGCTCATGCGTATGTTCAAGCTTCTGTATCTTCTCCCGAATGGAAGAGGTTGTAGGAGTGCATTGCTGTGGTGGGATGGGTCTTTGATGATATTGGCAGCCTTTCCATGGCAATAGGTGTGTAAATGGAGTTCATGATCGTCTGGGCTGTGCACACCACTTTGTGTAGTTTTTTACGGTCGTGGGAAGAACAGTTGCCATACCAGCCCATTATGCACCCAGACTGTATGCTTTCTATGGTTATCCATATGGTTAATCATATTATGATTATCCAGAGTCTATTAATAACCATTGTCAACAGTGACATGAAGAGCCAAGACAGTTTTTTTAAACATTTGTGTGGATTTTGCAAATAGCAGCAAATTGGTTGTGCTCACCAATAATCTCGCAGAGGTCTGCCCATAGAAATCTGGCAATCTCTCTGATATGGTGCAAGTCAGACACCAGAGTTGTGAGGATAATTTATTTGTACTGGGGATTGTTAATTCTAGATTTTTCTTGTGCTGACTTCCTATTTTGTGAACTCGCTGAGAATAGATTTTGAGCCCTGAGTTGAACTGCAGTGTCACCATCTAGGGTGCAGTAATAGTGTGATGCAGGATCTGAATGAGACTTTACCAGCAATATAGGAACTTGCATTTTTAGATGTTGAAGTAAAAGTCCCAATATTGATGAGAGTCAGTTTTCCAAGGTGAGGAAGAATGTTTCAGACAGGAAAGGTGAGAAAGCCAGGATGTCCAGGTTTCCCTAAAGTCTGTGGAGTTTTGTCTCTTCAAAACAAAAATGAAGTCCCTATCCAGACGTCACCCTGATTGGCAGGCTTCACTCTTTCAAGTGGGGAACAGGCCACAGATAAGGAGCCTGCAGCTACAAGTAAGGATCCCTGGGCTGGCAAAGGCAGAGTAAATGATCAGGTCCTATCATAGGGACTGGAGACTGAAGCCAGCGGGGATAGGTAGGTTTGTAGTCAAGGGATGGGAAGGTGGATTGTTGAGGTGGGATAGTATGCCTCCACTTTCTGGTGCACAAACAATGTTACAAATATACCTGGCTTTTCTCTGAAACTGTCCTTGTATCCCTTGAGCTGTTGAGTTTAGAGACCTGGAGAACAAGCACTGTCACTTTTGAATCAGAATGTCATGGGTTTAAGTCTCATTCCACCACCTGAGCGCAGAAGTTTAGGCTATAATTCCAGTGCAGTATGGGGAAAGTGCTGCACAGTCCGAGGTGTTGTATTTCAGATGCATCATTAAATTGAAATAACACACCCACCTCAGGTGGATGTAAAAGGTCCTTTGGCACTATTTTGAAGAGGACTGGAATCGTCTCCAGTGTCCAGATCAGTACAAATAGGATAAGATCATTATCATGTTGCTGTATATGCAGGTTTGCTGTGCACTAATTGACTACTGCATTTCCAACATTGCAACAGTGACTACATGTCAGAAGCACTTTATAATCTATAAAGCACATTATAATCTATAAAGCACATTTTGATGACCAAGGTTCTGAAGGACGGTATATGAATAGAGTGCTTATCCATAATGGTCTCTGAACATGTGCAGACACAGTCACTGGTGGGGTGGGGTGGGGTGGGTTGGGGTAGGGAGGAGGGCTGGGCTTGGGGTCAAGGTGAGGTGGCGAGGAGCTGTAAAGGAGGTTGAAGGGTTGCCAAGTGTTGGGTGGGGGGGTAGGTGATGGGGAAGTGTGGTGGAAGAACAACAAAGTTTGGGGAGGGTGTGAGGGCCTGAAGAGGATGAATAGGGTCTACAAATGGGACAAGGGCTACAAAAGGGAGAGAAGAGTTTCAACGCTCTTTAACAATGGAATATACAACTTACTGGGAGCAAGTTAAAACTGGAGTCACTGGGGTAATAAATTCCTTTTTTATGAATATGAAGTCTCTGGGTTAGGCTGCAGAACTTCAAGTATAGCCAAATGGGGGAATGATATCGTGGATGTTGTAATGAACACTGTTACAAGTGGATAATAATACTCAAATGGTTATACCTGGTAGAGATTGGCATTTCTGTGTTACTGCATCTCAGTGTCTTGCATACTGTCTTGCATACTTAAGTGCAGTGCCTGTGTTAGGGAGAAACAGATAACCATTTAGAAGTGACCTCACTACTTTACAGAAAAATGTTTTTAAGCAGATGGCTTGTTATGTATCAGTTCCTATTTTAAAAAATAAACAGATGCTAATTTACGTCTTTGTTTTTAAATTCGGTGGTGTCTAGGAAATTACAGAATCACAAAATTGTTACATTGCAAAAAGAGGCTATCTGGCCCAACATGTCTGCACTGGTTCTCTAATGAGCATTATGAATTAGTGCCATTCATCCACCTTTTCTCCAGACCCTTGCATGTTGTTTCCATTCAAGTAGTCATCTAAGGCCCTCTTGAAAACCTGAATTGAGCCTGCTTCAACTACAGTTACACATTTTTCCAAAAAAAAAATTCCTTGTATCACTTTTGCTACATTTGCAAATCATTTTACATTTTTGACCTCTCATTTTCTATCTTATAAGCAAGATCTGTTTCTTCTTATCTACCGTATCCAGGCCTCTCGTGATTTTGGAAACTTCTATAAGGTCTCTTCTTAGTTGTCCCCTCCACAAGGAAAACAGTCTGAATCCCTCCAACTAGCCCTCACAAGTTAAGTCTCTCAACCCTTGAGCCATTTTTGTAAACCTCTTCTGCATTCTGTCTAGTGCTTTCACACCTTTTCCTACAGCACCCAAAACGGCACACAATGCTCCAGTTGAGATTTAACAAATGTCTTGTTTAAGTTCAGCATCCTTGCTATCATACGCATGCCCCTATTAATAAAGTCCAAGCTACTAAATGTTTTATTAACTGTTCACTCCATCTGACCTGCGACGTTTATTGATTTATGCACACATACATCCAGGGCCCTCTGCTTCTGCACTTCCTTAAGTAGTATACCCCGTATTGTATTTCCATATTATTCCTGTCAAAATGTATCAGATCACACCTCTTTGCATTGAATGCCATCTCCCACTACGTCCTTCTGGAGTCCTCTGCCATTGCCTCACAGCGCCAGGGACCCGAGTTTGATTCCATCCTTGGGCGACTGTCTGTGTGGAGTTTGCACGTTCTCCCCATGTCTGCGTGGATTTCCTCCGGGTGCTCCAGTTTCCTCCCACAGTCCAAAAATGTGCAGGCTAGGTGGATTGGCCATAGTGTTCAGGGATGTGTAGAGTAGGTGGGTTATAGGGGAATGGGTTGGTGTGGATTTGTTGGGCCAAAGGGCCTGTTTCCACACTGTAGGGATTCTATGGTAACTAACTTAAAAAAAATCTTCATCCCAGTTCACAATGCTTCCAAGTTTTGTATAATCTTTGAACTGAAATTGCCAAAACCTAGATCATTGACTATTACTTTCTGTTCCGCATACTTAGCCAAATTTGTATAGACAATGCTATCCCCATATCTTTTACTCTACAAGCTATAATCTTTCTCACAAGTCTGTTGTGTGGCTACAACATTGGCATCTACTTGACCAAGCAAAAATTGCTCAAATACAGCTTGTATACAAAAAGCAGTACAAATCAAACCCAAACAATTATTGCTGTACATCAATCTATTGTCAATTATCAAAGTGATGGAAAAAATCATCAACAGTGCTATCAAGCACTGTTTACTGAGTAGTAGCCTGCTCCATAACACTGCTTGGATCCCATCAAGGCCACTCAACTCCTGACCTCATTACAGCTGTGGACCAAACATGGACAAAGCCGAATTTCAGAGGTGAAGTGAGAGTGACTGCCCTTGACATCAAGGCCACATTTGACCAAATGTGGCAAATGTGAGCCCTAGCAAAACTGGAATGAATGGAAATTAGGGGGAAAAAACTCTGCTGGTTGGAGTCATACCTAGCACAAAGGAAGATAGTTGTCGCTGTCAGAGGTCAATTATCTTGACTCTAGGACATCTCTGCAGCAGTCCCTCAGTGTGGTGCTCTTGGTACAACCATCTTCAGCTTCTTCAACAATAACCTTCCATCCATAAGCTCAGCGGATATTCGTGAATGCTTCTAATTCTGCTTATGTGTAAGTTCAAGTAGCCTGTATGCAAACACAGACGACGTTCTTAGGAGTTAAAATCAATCTTTTAAAAAAGTGCACAGGTCTTAAATGTAGCAATACTTTTTCAACCACATTCAACTTCATTGCCGATAATGAAGTCATTTATCTTGCTGTGTGCTGGAATCCCAATTCCTGTCAACTGTTTATTTGTTTCAGTTATATTAGATTCTTGCTAGTTGGCTAATGCTTTTCCTTTTCTCCACAATGTAACTACGTGAACACCTCGTACAAGTATTGCAGTTGTTTAATGGTTCTTAATTCTTTTTATTTTTCTTAATCTTAAGTTAACTACTTTCTATTTTTCCCCAAATCTTGTGTTTGATTTGTTTTCCAGTTACATCCTTTCAGCTTCTCTTCCTTACTTACTTAGACTTCTCACTCAAACACTTGTTCATCTCACGTGTCCATGTTCCAATCTTAAGCACTATTTTGAGCAGTGACCATTTTCATAAGAGACAAATTGCTGTTCAATGAATATAAGTTGTAAACCTCTCAGTTTTATATTTCATGTTGCTGCCTTAGCTTTGTTATACAAAAGACTTTTATTTCTAAACATTCAGATTTTAGTTGGAGGTTTGAAATTCTTTCTGGGTAAAGATGAAGATGAGAAGAATGACAGTGATTCAGAATCGGAGGTAAGTTTGAAAAGATTATTTTTGAAGTAGAGATAAATTGAGCACAGTTTTTTGGAATGGTAGGATTCCAGTCTGGAGCTGCTTCTGCTCAATATGTACGCAAGGTTTGAATACAGAATGAGAAAGACTGGTGACCTAATGTGCAAACAATACTAAAATAAAAGGCAGAGCTAATAATTCTGAAAAGAACGATAATTGGAAGAGCAAAAAAAGTTTGGAGGTCCAAAAGACACTGGAAGCAATATATTTAAAAAATGTGCATTGGGTCTTATGCCAAAAGGTTTTGAATATGCAAATTGTGAAATTATGATTAATCTGTATAAGACCTTGATGTGACATTTACTGTGGTGTGTGCAAGTGGTGACTCCACATTGTCAGGATAGTAGAGAATACAGAACAGATTTATGAAAACACTGCTTGGCATGATGAATTAAGAGTATGAGGAAAGACTTGAACAACTGGGGTTCTTTGCCTTAGAGCAAATAAACTGAAGGAATGGATGCAAGAGCAAAACACTGGATTCTGGAAATCCTAAAATAAAAATGAAACAGAAAATGCTGGACATAGATTTTGTAGCATCTCCGGAGAGAGAAACCAAGTTAAGGGCACATAAAGATGTTAGATGGAAGAGACTTGGGTCAGAGAGCAGGGAAACATTTTTATAGCAAGGAGAATGAGACATTGGTAGAGTTGAGGATACTAGCAGAGGCTACGGCAATGTTTATAAATAAGCTGAATACATGGTTGAGGAAAAGGGGAGTAACTGGATAAGAGAATAGGACAGGCATGTGGGATTAGCACTATTGCACAAATGGATAATAAACACCAACATGCTCTGATTTGGCTGAGCAACTGCCTGTCATATATTAGATATTATTTTTGTATAAATCCATATAAAACTAAGAAGTATCTGTTATCCTGTCTTCAACTTCTTGGAAGGATGAAGGTCCAACAACACGAGATATAACCATGAGATATTCAACAGCAAAGAAAACTACAAAAAACAAGAAAAAACTAGAAAAGGCTTTGAAAGTCCTAAAGGTAAGCAATTTATTTCATCAGTGAAGTTGTGTTGCTGAGTAATAATTGAAATGGAGATTAGTAATTTAATCAGTTAAAATTAGTGTGTCGCATGAAGTAGGAGGAAGTTGGTAATTTAGTGAACAAGTGAGAGATTCCTACATCAGTAACACTGAAGTGTTCCAAGTGAAATCAGCAGTCTGTCTAATAACTTATGCCCCCCAATGTGTGACAATTCTAAGTTTTTGCTGAAGAAAGCAATGACTTGAACTAAGATTAATCACGTTAAGATAAGATGTGCTGTGATCTAGACACAGGCTTTCACTTGTGGAAATTGTGTTTAGTTCCCATGTTTTGTGTTTTCTGGCATTAAAGGTGGCTTGCGTGATATGAGTTCAGCTATTTCTGGATGGCATTTTATCATGGAACTATTCATAATTCAGTGCAATTTGACATTAACTTGCTAGCCATATTCAAATATGTCAGACATATGGATAATAAAGGATGTCTAAGTGCTGTAATACTCCCTTGAGTTTGGTAATGGAGAATTAACTGCTTAATACAACCGTAGGCTATCACATGTGGGCATGTTACGTTTACTAATACTAGAGTCTTGTATCTGAATAAGTACAAAAACCTTGTAAATTCGAAGGAAAGGAACATTGTAGAAAAGAGCAATAAGCTCCAAAAATGACTTTTGTCTTCTTATCTAGGTTTTTTTTAAGGCTAACTGTTTTGATTTTAGGCTTGCTATTGGCAACATTTCTGTTTCTAGCCATAACGATTTAAAAGCAATTTTAAATTATTTAATTGCAGAAACATAAAAGGAAGAAAAAGGCAGAAGTATTTAATTTTTCAGCTATTCATCTGATTCACGATTCACAAGGTGAGAAATAAGCTTGACTTTGATTTAATGTGAACATTTCTGAAAAGCTTAACCATTTCCCAATGAAGATTCTGTCTTACTGTTTGTACTTTTGTCACTTTTGAAGTAATTGCCTCTGTAACTATGATGCAGTCCAAATGGCCAGTGATTGTTGTCTAGTGTATTGTCTCAGTAATCATTATTATACTTGCCTCATAATTATAATTAGTAAATATTGAGAGGCCTATTTGACTATGTGGAGCACTGTTCATTATTCTCGATGGTGCGCATGCTGATGACATTGTGGTCAGAGTCATCAGGTAACAACTATGAGTGATAACAACAGCTGGCTTGATCTTCCCAAATCCAGGAGCTGTGTGGGCAACTATAGTGTCCTACTGTTGCCTTAACAGAGATCTGGCATTTTCTGGGTTTATTCAATGCGTAAAAGAGACATTACCTCATATCCATCCAGCTTCTGTAATTTCATTAATTTCCTGGGATTTTAACAGATTACTGACACATAGAGGCTTAATAGTTTTTCATGTGCAGGGGTAAGGTCTTAGTGCCAACAAGATTTTCCCCCTTTCCATTCCATAGGCAATAATTTTCCCAAAATACCTATTCCACTAATTTTCAATTTTAATTGTCAGATCATAGATGACTTGAATATTTACCGCATAACTTTGTTAAGTTTGGCACTTGTTAGATGTTAATGTCATTGATTATCGATTGCCCATTAGAAAACTTGAGACCATTCAAGCTGATGGCAGTAATGTTACTTATACAGAGAAAGACTTCAGATTCTACAGTAGAATTAATATTCTTTGTATTAATATTCTGACTTAATAGCATTCTCTTGAGTGAAATTAATGAATGTGAAAACTTGGTCCATGATATCGGGACTATTCTATAGCTGTTCTTTGGTCAAAATTTACTTTACCCTGTGTCACTGTTGAAAGTGTAATGACTTACTTTACCACAGGTTTTGCAGAAAAACTTTTCAAGCAGTTAGAAGATTCTAAGGAAAGATTTGAAGTTAAGATGATGTTGATGGATCTAATATCAAGATTAATTGGGATTCATGAGGTGATTTTTTAAAATTCCATATTAAACAGTGTTACTTAAATGTTTGGTGCTGCAGTTCACATTATATATGCGTTATGAAGGAAATCGAGATTCAGTAATGTGAACTAATGAAATATGCAGCATGAGCTTCGTATCCAACCCTTTTAAGCTCCTGAATAATCTTGAGTTTCAATACGCTGTCCTTTTGTTCTTTTAATCTTCAGTGAGTGCAGGCCTTACCTACTCAACTTCTCCTCGTAAGACAATCATTCTATAACCGGGGTCAATCTAGTGAACGTCAGTATATTTGACCAAAACTAAATGGGGTCTAACTAGTGCCTTGCATAGTTTTAGCAAAACTTCCAATTTTTATACTCTGTTCCCTTTGAAATAAAGGCCAACATTCTATTTGTCTTCCCTATTACCCGCTGAACTTGTATGCTAGTTTTTTTTATGATTTATCCACCTGGACTCCCAACTCTCTGTGCTGAAGCTGTTTTTTTCCTCCATTTAAATAATATGTATTTCCCGTAACCTTCCCGACAAAGAACATAACCTTACAATATTCCACATTCTATTCCGTCTGCCAAGTTTTTGCCCAATCACTCATTCATCCAGTGTATATCCCTCAGCAGACTCTTTGAGTTACTGCCCCCACCCCCCAACTCCCCAACACCACCACCACTTTCCTTCCCACCTATTTTTATGTCGTCCACAAGCTTGACTATGGAACATTCACTACCCTCGTCCAAGTCATTAATATATGTTGTAAATAATTGTGGCCCCAGCACTGACCCCTGTGGTACTCCAAGTTACAGAGCTCCTCCCGCCCTTGTCAGCTGTTTGCCTTCCATTAGTTAGCAATCCTCTATCCATACTAATATACTACCTCCAACTCTTAAGTAGGCTAACGTGTGGTACATTATCAAACATCTTCTAAAATCCAAATATATTACATCCACTGCTTTCCTTTTATTTATCCTGCTTGTTACCTCCTCAAAGAATTCTGGTAAATTTGCCAAGCATGTTTTCCCTTATGTGAGGTAAGCTAGCTCTGCCTAATTATATTATGTATTTTCAAATTCTGTACTTTTATGTTCTTTATTATAGACTTTAATCGTTTCCTAATAACTGACCTATAGTTACCTATTTTCCTTTTGTCTCCTTCCATTCTCAAATAAAGGTATTTACCTTGTCAGTTTTCCAATCCTCCGTGACTTCTCCAGAATCTAACAATTCTTGGAAGATTACTACCAGTGCACCCACTGTCTCTGTAGCTGCTTATTTTAATATCTTAGGATACTTCTGAAAGTCCTGGAGACTTGTCAGCCTTTAACCTTGTTAATTTCCCTAACACTGTTTCTCTAGTGATAGTTTTGGTAGTTATTGCCTCTCCTCATTTAGCCCCTGTGTTATTAGTGTCTTTTATAGTGAAGACTGATGCAGAGTATTACTGAACTCCTCTGCCGGTTCTTGGTTCCCTATTATTATTTCCCTGGGTTTGTTCTTGAAGGGGCGTGCGTTAACTTTGGCATCTCTCTTCCTTTTTATGTATTTTAAGAAGCTGTTGCTGCATCGATATTACTTGCAAGTTTACCCTCAAAGTTTATTTTCTCACTCTTTAATTTGTTTTTGGTTGTCTTTTGTTGATTTTAAACTTTGCCAACGTCTAGTTTACCACAAATCTTTGCCACGTTGTATATTTTATTAATTTGATGCCATTTGACTTACCTGATTAATCATGGTTATCTTATTCACTTGCTAGAATTCTTCTTTCTTATTGGCAGGTATCTTTGCTGTGAATCATGAACTATTTCTTAAATGTCTGTTGTTTTCTCCTCAACTGACTTTGCTGTTAAACTCCTTTCCCAGTCCAATGTATTCAATGCTAAAATGTCTTGCTAAACTGTACAAGCCATGAGCCAGTCTCTATAGCTCTCCTCGGTAAATAATTCCATAGATGCTTTCCGCTCTGAGAACCAAAATTCCTCTTCATCTGTGTCTTAAACGATTAACCCGTTATTCTGAGTTCTGGAGGAATTTTATCTCTCAGAGAATAGTGAATCTGGAATTGTTTACCGTGGAGAGCTGTCAAGGCTGGTTCGATAAGTATGTTAAAAGCTGAGATAAACAGATTTTTAATGGTAGGGGAATCCAGGGTTATGGACCAAAGGCTGGATGATGGAGTTGAGGATTATCAGATTGACCATGATCTCACTGAATAATAGAGAAGACTGAATGGCCTACTTCTACTCCAACATCTTATGATCTTATGGCATGCACAGTGCCAGTTTATGAGGCATAAAGAAGATTGAACTTTAATTAGACACGTCCTGTAGGCCCTCCATACTTGTCTTGCACAAAATGTAAGATAATATTTTAGATTATGTTGGATGGTGTAACAGATTGTTTTCAAAATGAGTTGCATTTATGGTCAAGAAAGCACCACCAAAGCTTGTGGTGCCATACATTGCTGTTCCTATTTTCAAAGTAATATTCTGATACCATATGCGAAGTCAGTACTTCAAAAGTACTTTGCAATATTGATGTGGGATACCATATGATAGCTTGTGAGATTTAAGTTAGAGGAGCTGAAAGTTTTCTGAAATATGAGTCATAAAATCATAAGACAGTTCTTTTTATTTCTGTGCTTTACCATTTTAAAAATGTTATGTAGAATCTTGATGATTGCTCTGGACTAGTTTATTTTCCTCCTGATTTCTACAGTCCTTCCTGAAGGCAGTAAATTCAAGAATATTATTCAACATTTAAGACTGTTTTCTTGATATAAATTCATTGCTACAAAGCAAGAAGATGGATTGTTCGCTACTTTGCTTAGTTGTGAATATTGGCAGACTATCAATTGTGAGAAGCATGGTTGAACCTTAGTCTTTTATCAACCAGTGATCACACAAGTACTAAGCAATGCAGTTACAAAGGTATTTTATATTTAACATTGCTTAGAGGATAAGTTTTGAAGAATTATCCAAAAGGGACTAGTTTTGGTTTTTTTTTGATATTCATGGAATAGGTTTTTTTAAAGCGGTCACTGAAAGTTCACTGTGGACATTGGTTGTCCACAAGGCTTCTTGGTAATCATAAGACTGGTTATGACTACTTGATTTATTGCAGTCCCTGTTGGGGCTGGTTTTTGAACAGTTGCAGGCTTGGAGAACTTCTTATCTGGTTGAGTTGGAGGACAGCCTGTGAAGAACAAGCTGAGTTGGAGCAAAACTCAGGGTGGCACGGTGGCTCAGTGATTATGACTGCCTCCTCACAACGCCAGGGACCAGGGTTCGATTCCACCCTTGGGTGACTCTCTGTGTGGAGTTTGCACATTCTCCCTGTGTCTGCGTGGGTTTCCTCTGGGTGCTCCAATTTTCTCCCACTATCCAAAGATGTGCAGGCTAGGTGGATTGGCCGTGCTAAATTCCCATAGTGTGCACGGGTGTATAGATTAGGGGGATGAGTCTGGGTGGGATGCTCTGAGTGTCAGTGTGGACTTGTTGGGCCAAAGTGCCTGTTTCCACACTGTAGGGATTCTATTGAAAAAAAACTTAGTGTGAACAAGCTGCCCAACTGATCTCTCTCCTTTCTCAGAAGAAAGCCCTCCACAAGAGTTCAAAGTGAAATCTTTTTCTTTTCTTCAGAAAAAGTGATTGAAAGAACATCTTAAAATTGTTTTTCCTATGCAAGATGATCTGACCACATGTGCAAGAACACCAAAGCAACAGACTCCAGGACTTGCTACATGTTATCCTTCTACTTTCAAGAGTGACCCGTTGGTCGAAGTGTTTTCTCTTTTCAGAATAAGGATTTTTCTCGGAAAACTGGTCATTGCAGGGAAATCTGGGTTTTTTTTATGTCTTTTACTGGAGAGATTATTTTTCTTCTTTATTCACTCATGGGGCATGGATACGATGGCTGGCCAGGATTTTTATTGCTTGTCCCCCGTTGCCCTTGAAGGTGGTGGTGTGCTGCATTCTTAAATCACTGCAGTCCATGTGCTACAGTAGACCCACAATGCCTTTAGGGAGGGAATTCCAGGCCTTTGACCCAGAAACAATGAAGGAATGGTGATATATTTCCAAGTGAGGATAGTGAGTGGCTTGGAGGGGAACTTGCAGATGGTGTTGTTCCCCTGTATCTGCTGCCCTTGTCCTTCTATATAGAAATAGTCGTGGATTTGGAAGATGCTGCCTGAGGATCTTTGGTGAAATTCTGCAGTGTATCTTGTAGATATCACTCTCTACTGCTGCTGAGCATCAGTGATGAAGAGAGTGGATGTTTGTGGATATGGTGCCAATCAAGTGGGCTGCTATGTCCTAGATGGTGTCAAGCTTCTTGAGTGTTGTTGGAGCTGCACTCATCCAGGCAAGTGGGGAGTATTCCATCACACTCCTGACCTGTACCTTGTGGATGGTGGACAGGCTTTGAGGAGTCAGGAGGTGAGTTACTTGCCACATTATTCTTAGTCCCTGACGTACTGTTGTGGCCACTTGTGTTTATGTGGCAAGTCCAGTTGAGTTTCTGGTTAGTGCTAACTCCCAGGATGTTGAAAGTGGGAGATTGAGTGATGGCAACCCTATTTGAATGTCAAGCAGTGGTGGTTAGATTGTCTCTTATTGGAGATGGTCATTGCCTGGCACTTGTGTGGTGTGAATGTTACTTACCACATGTTGGCCCAAGCCTGGATGTTATCCAGATCTTGTTGTATTTGAATATGGACTGCTTCAGTATCTAAGGGATTGCAAATGGTGCTGAACATTATGCAATCATTGACGAACATCCCCACTTTTGACCTTATGACGTAGGGTAGGCCATTGATAAGTAGCTGAAGATGGTTGGGCCTAGGCCCACTACCCTGAGGAACTTTTAAAGAGATGTCTTGGACCTGAGATGATTGACCTCCAACCTGTGGGTTAGGAGACTTTTCCCCCATTTCTCATTGATTCCAGTTTTGCTAGACTCCTTGATGCCGCACTCAGCCAAATGAAACCTTGATTCATGGGTTATCACTCTCACCTTGCCTCTGGAATTCAGCTAATTTGTCCATGTTTGAACCAGCACTGTAATATATGGCCTTGGTAGAACCCAAACTGGGCATCACGGAGCAGGTTGATACTGACCAGGTGCTGCTTGGTAGTACTGTTGATGACACCTTTCATCACTTTACTGATAATCAAGAGCACACTCATTGGGCAGTAATTGGCTGTGTTGAATTTGTCTAAGGTTTTGTATGTAGGACAGAACTGGACAATTTCCACATTGTCGGGTAGGTGCATTGTTGTGGTTGTACTGGAACAGTTTGTCTAGGGGGGCAGCATGTTCTGGAACACTTTTGCCAGAATTTTGTTAGGGCCCATAGCCTTTTCAGTATCCAACGCCACCGTTCCTTGATATCGCATGGAGTGAATCGAACTGGTTGAAGACTAGTATCTGTGATGCTGCGAATGCTTGAGCCTCATCTTTCACATTGATGCGTTGGACTCTTACAAAGATGGGAATATTTGTGTTCTATAGTGAATTGTTTAATTATCCTCCAGCATTCACGACCAAACGTAGCAGGACTATAGAGCTTAGATCTGATCTGTTGGTTGCGGGATTGCTTTGCTGTATCTGTTGTTTGCTGCTTTTGCTATTTGGCACTTAAACATTTTATTTGGTACCTTTGCCACCTTGATGCCTCATTTTTAGTATGCATGGTGCTGCTCTTGGCATGCTCTTTTGTACAATCCATTGAACCACAGTTGATCCCTTGGCTTGATGGTAATGGTATGTATTTACACTGTTTCCTTTAGTTGAAAGCAGCTTTTTGTCCATGTAGTCAGGAATGAATAACCTTGTGCACTGTTAATTTTTTGGGTTTTTTCCCTTGCCAGTTATTCCTGTTTAACTTCTACCCATTCGTACAACGTTTCCTTCAACCACATCAAAGAGGTGAGTCTATCTACAGTATTACTTACTTGTAACAGTGCCATTTAATATATTTATATTTGATCCTTCCATATCCCCTTTTTAGATGTGACCAAGATCCTTCTCTATGCAGCACAGGCCACTCATCAACTTGTTCCACCAGAGGTAATGGTCAGAAATCTAAAATATTTCCGCTTTAGAATAACAGATGTTAGTCACAGAGTGTGTTGATCTCCTTAAAGTTGTGAATATATCATTCTGCTTTTTAGCCAAAGTTTTAGGGAACTCTTCCCTGGGTCTTCCTCCTCATCTTCCATCTCCAGTCTCCATCTGAAGAAGGCAGCCGCCTAGTGATCTGTACCAGTAACCAGGACCGTCTTCTGACTCCAAGCATTTGTTGATATACCCTCTTTTTCAGTGCTAGTGGTTTTTATTATGTCAATGACCCCTTTGCATCCTTCTAAAGTGAACACAGGACAAGTACCCACATGTCAGGATAGTTACCTCCCACATTGCCCACCTCTGAGCTTGATGCCAGTTTATATTATGCCAGGAACATCCTTTGCTCTTACTAAATATTTGCATTAGATAATCTGCTGCACCAGGTTCCACTCTTCCAACTTGGAATGCCAACATGGAAACCTGAACGAAATCTCAGCTTTTAGGGATTGTTTATGTATATTTTTAGAGAGAAAGAAAACAATTTCCCTGAAGCAACCTTATGCTAAGCATGACAATTATTAGTAAGTATTTCTATACCTATGCTAAAAAAAAATCCAATAAAAATCTAATTTCTTTCTTAAGTATAGATGGTGGCACAGTAGTAGTGTCACTGGGACTAGAGATCCACGATCCTAGGCTAAATTTCTGGGCATGTGGGTTTGAATCCCACCATGGCAGACGGTGAAATTTGAGTTCAGTAAAAATCTGAACTTTAATGCCAGCCTAATGAATAGCATGTAACCACTTTTATTATGATTGTCATTATTTTAAAAGAGCAGCTGGTTCACAAATGTTTTGTTAGTTTCTTATCATTACAGTGGTTAGTATACCCTCCTGTCATGTGGGAAACTAGGGTTGAGTTCACCGATGGAGAGGTTATTTGGATGACACAAAAATAGGTGGGGATGCAAGTGGTGAGGATAACAGAGTCTGTTAGGTCTGATATAGTCAGGTTAAGTAAGTGGGCGAAAACCTGGCAGATTGATTGTAATGTGGGAAAATGTGAGGTTATGCACTTTGGCAGAATCAAGAGATCGGCTGAATATTATTTAAATGAGAAAAGACCATAGAAAGCTACAGAACAGATTTAGAAGTCTTTGTCCAGGAATCACAAAAGGCTAGCATCCAAGTTCAGCAGGTAATAGGGAAAACAAATGAAATATTGTTTCATGGGAATTAAATATAAAAGTAGGGAGGTTTTGCTGAAAAACTATTCAAGGCTGAATTTAGACCACAGCTAGAATACTTTAAATGGTTTTAGAACCCTTTATCTAAGAAAAGATATACTGGCACTGGAGGCTAGGAATGGTTCACAATGCTGACACCAGGTATGGAGGGACTGCCTTATGAAGAGAGGTTAAGTATATTGGGCTTGTGCTCGTTGAAATTTAGAAGAATGAGGGCCAACCTTATTGAAACATGCAAGATTCTTAGGAATCTTTACAGGGTAGATGCTAGAAGGTTGTTTTCCTCTTGTGCTAAGTCTAGGACCAGAGACATAATATCAGAATAAGATGTCACACATTTAAGATATATATGAGGAGCAGTTTCTTCTCTGGATAGTGAATCTGTAGAATTCTTTAGTGAGCTGTGAAGGCTGGATCATTTAGTATGATCAAAGCTGAGATAGACAGATTTTTAGTCAGTAAGTGAATCAAGAATTGTGGGACAATTCAGGCAAGCGGAGTTGAGGGTAATCAGATCAGCTGCAGTCTCATTGAATGACAGCAGACTTGATGGGCTGAATGGCCTACATCTATTCCTATGTCTTCAGTCTTACAATGCATTTGTCCTCTTCGTCAGTCTGTCAATACCCTTCTAAAATCTGCTATGATCCTCTTCACTACTTACTGTTCCCTATTTCCTGTGCGACGTGGTGGCTTAGTGGTTAGAGCCGCTGCCTCAAAGTGCCAGGAATGCAGGTTTGATTCCAGCGTTGGGTGACTGTGTGGAATTTGCGTACACTCCCCGTGTCTACGTGGCTTTGCACTGGATGTTCCGGCTTCCTCCCACAGTCCAAAGATGTACGGGTTAGGTGGATTGGCCATGCTAAATTGCCCCTCAGTGTTCAGGAATGTACAGGCTAGGTGGCTTAGCTCTGGTAAATATGGAGATTGGGTGGGATCCTCTTTGGAGGGTTAGTGCAGACTCGATGTGCTGATTGGCCTCCTTCCGCACTCTAGGTATTCTATGATTCTACAAATGTGTCAAGACTCAGTTGTTAATTTAAAATGTGAGATAAATTTTTGATGTTATTACTGGATATGGGCCAAAAGCATGTGGATGCTCACTGCCACCTTCTCAAGGGCAAGTGCGACAATGGTGTGTCCTGGTTTCTTTCAAGAGAGAGATTGAAAGCAAAGCGCGAAACAGTCTGTGGTAACATAAACGTTTCATGAGGGCCTGGTGATTTTTTTTAAAAATTGGAGCAATAGAACCAGCTTGGCTGGGTGCGGTCCGCTCTCACAGACCAAGATTTCAAGTTTTATTTAGCTTTCAGATTTAGAAGAAGTGGAAGCTATTTTTTCCCCCTCTCTTGGTTACAGCTAGAAGCTGGAGTTTCTCTTCCTACTGTGGATGTTGCATGTGAGAAAATCTGATCTCTAAATTTGCTTTTTTGCCAAGAGATGTGTTTAGGGAATGTTACTATCTTGGAACAGTTAATTAATAATAGTTACTGTATCCGTTATTCTGTTAAGTTTTACATTAGAGCTAAGTCATTCCAAGTTCTTCTTGCTTTTGTTGTAGTTTCCCAATAGTGTTTGAATAATGTGTGTTCTGTTTAATGCTGAGTAGTTTGACCAGTCGAATTGCATCTGGAACATAGCATTTTACCTTTGCCTTTAAAATAAGAAAAATTTAGAGCCCAGGCTACCTTCTTAAAATATTTTGAGGCGGTCTAGTCTGGCCCATAACACTAAGGATAGGCCATAAATGCTGGCCAGCCAGTGACACCCATGTCCTACGAATGAATAAAAAGAATGTAGTTAAGCCACAGATCCGGCAGGATTTCTCTGAATGGTGAAACAGGCTCAAAGGACTGAATGGTTTATTCCTTTTCCTATAACATTTGTTTTGTCCATAAGAATTCAAATTTGTATTCTCCCACAGCTAATTCCAGAACCTTTCTAAGAAAAGTTTAATCACAGATCCTTCTACATACCTCTGTTCAGTCAGTTCAACATTCATTTGCTACTACTCACAGCATCCTAACCCTTTGCTCATTACCACTGTCTCTTTGTTGTCATACATTTAAATTCTTGTGACAAGTCTGTTAAGTGATATTTCCTGCACTCTCCCTCTCTGCTGCATAAATAAAACCCAATTAAAATTGTCCTTAAGAAATGTGTCTTGCTTGTCCCTTCATAACTCCTACTACTCTAAGGGAGAATTAAATTCATCCTTAATAATGGTCCCAATTAGTTGAAGAATGCACCAATATTGTGAGCATTACTATGATTAAACGTGCTTTCATATTTGTATTATTTGGTTTTCTAGATTATCCAAACAATGGTAATGACTGTAGCAAACAACTTTGTCACAGACCGAAATTCTGGTGAAGTTATGACGGTTGGGTGTGTATAACAAGCATTAATTTTCGATATTTTTTGTCAGATATGTATATGTATTTAATATAAAGGAACCCCCTTTTTTTTCTAGCGAGCTACTAAATGCTAAAACAATTGTTTGTTCCATTTATAAATAAGCTAATGACTTAGTGGACAAATGTCTTTCGTATTGTGATACTGAGTGGAACAGATCAAAAAGTACCAACCAAACTTTAATCCCTGTTTGCTGAACTTATTTGAAAGAAGGGTTGGAGTATCATTAGCTCAGTTAATCTGAGTTTGGGGCAGGTTGAATTTATTCAGCGTCTCTGTTTCTGATCCCTGCTGACATTGTTAATGTGGGTGAGGTCACATTATGATATCATAATTATGATATCTTCCAAAATCAAGTAGACTGCCCATGTTTGTTGTTTCAGCTTGCTGACTTAGTGGATGTCCCATTTTAACTTCCATAAGACTTTGTTGCTACCAAAGGGGAAATAGTGATTTCTTTGTTGGAAAGAAAACCAAATCATTTATGTACAGCAACAGAAATAATGGTGACTCAATCAGTAAAACACAGAAGTGATCAGGATTCTCAAGATTGACAAATGCTCTAATGCCTTTGGAGCCCCACTATGCTCCAGGAAACCTAGTCTGAAAGTTTACAGATTAGTGAACTAACATCTCAAAACAAATCTATTCATCAACAGGATTAACACCATCAAAGAAATAAGTGCGCGATGTCCACTTGCCATCACAGAAGATCTGCTCCAGGACCTTGCTCAGTACAAGACCCACAAAGATAAAAGTGAGTGGGCAGATTCAAGCATTTGATTTTGCTGCAGTAGTGTACTCCTAAGATGTTAGTCAGCAATGGCTTTGGAGGAGGAGCAGCAATAGCATTTTAAAATAATTTTGTATCTATAACAATTTGTGACTTCAATGTGTTCTAACATTATCACGTTTAATACTCGGTAAATCTTCACTGGCACAGCTGACAGATGAGAGAATATAAGACTTGTGTGTCACATCATATAAGTTAACAATTTATTGTTCTGCCAATGTGGTCACCTAAGAGATTTCTGCTGAGTAAATATTTGGATGGGTTCATGGAAATGTCACATGTGAGACTGCAGATATTCTGGGCTTGGTTTTTCTGTTGGGCACATTCTAGCTCCACTCAATATCATAAGTCATCACCCCTAACATTTTAGTCAAAGGAACTGCCCATTAGTAGCCAAAGGCCATTCTGACTGTCTAGTTAAGAATGCGAGATTAAAGCAGGGCTAATAAAAGCTGAAGGAGCTGCAACCTGCTGACACACACAGTGGAAAGAAAGGTTACATAGAGATGGGGGTGGCTTCACAGTGTTTTTTAAATAAACTCCTGAAAAAATGATTACAGCTGCCAGACTACTATTATGGAGGGGTTATGCTTTGATAGGGCACAGGGGACCTTCTCCATGCCCAAGCTGCCACCTTTAAAAATGGCCTAGAAGTGGGAAGACACTGGTAAACTGGCATGCACATTCGTGCTGGAACATTCTAGGCTCACCTGCTTTCGTTCACACCTCATGAGCGCTTCCAAAATCCAGTCAGTGGCTCTGATGTTTCTTGTTTCTGGAAAGTCCCTTTTTTGTATATTTGGTGACAGAAATTGAGCTCACTGAGGCGAGGGATATAAATCCTGGAGAAGGAAGCATTTATTTCAGATGCTAAGTCATCGGATGCTACTGGATCTTGTACAACTTGTACTGAATTCACAATATGACAATCTGTATCTGCCCCAGTTCAAATGGCAATTTTTTTCTTTTGTTTTCATTTCCCCAGTTAATTGCCAAAAGATACAGGTTGGGAGTAACTCCCTTTTTGAATATCAGTCATCCAGGATTAGATAGCAAAGGTGCATTCTCTGAAGTTTTTTGTTTGCCAACGTTTGGAAATTTGCAGTTGTGATTAAGTGAGTGTGTTAGCGTCCATAACTGAGTAAGTTGGGGATTTGTTGTGATAGTGTCTTTTTCTGAAGCCTGCATTCTTAAGTTATATTCTTTCCCCTAGACGTAATGATGTCTGCCAGATCCTTGATTCAGCTTTTCAGAACAATGAACCCTCAGATGTTGCACAAGAAAGACAGGGTAAGTTGTTTTGACATAAAGACTTTGGCGACGGTACAGAAAAGATTTAATGGAATCATTCCAGCGATGAGGGATTACAATTACATAGGAATGAATGGAGAAACTCCCTAGAATAGAGAGGACTGCGAGGAGATTTGATGGAGGTGTTTAAAATTCTGAAGGGTTTGGATAATATATAAAGAGGAACTGTTTCCAATAGCTGAAGGGCCAATGAACAAAGACCGTAGCTTTAAGTTATTGGTGAAAGAAGGAGATGTGAAATCAGGAAAAGTTCTACTTTGCGTGTTTTTTGATTTGGAACGTACTGCCAGATTCAATAGTAGGTTTATAAACGAAATTAGATAAATACTTGAAGTAGAAGAAAATCAAACATGCAGCAATGTCAACAACAATTTCTATTTGTCTGCTACCTTTAATGTAATAAAAGTATCCCAAGATGCTCTACAGAGACATTGAAAACAGCTAGCCACTTAGAGAGGTTACAGCTGGTGACCAAAACCCTGATCAAGAAGATATATTTTAATAAGTGTCTTTATAGAGGAAAAGTAAAAATGTGAGGAGTTTTGGGGAGGAATTTGAGAGATCAGGACGCAGACAACTGAAGACACTGCCACTAAAGATGGAACTAGTGAAATAAGGGCTGCTTAAGATGCTCAAATTAGAGGACTGCTGTTATCCGGAAGGATTGTGGAGTTGTAGATTATAGTGATGGGGAGGACAAAAACAAGAGAGACTTGTAAGCAAGGATGGGAATTTTAAAATCAAGGCATGGTTAACTGAGGAGCGACATATGTCAGCGCATGGCATTTGGTGTGATTTAGGATGTAGGCAGAAGAGTTCTAGATGACCTCAACTATTCAAAACAATGTCTGGGAGGTTGTCCACTCATGCATTGCAGTAGCTGGGGCTGGAGCTAACAAAGGCACGAATGAGGGTTTGAGAACTAGTTGAGTCGAGGCAGCAGTGGAGATAACTGATAATATGGAGCTAGAAATAGTTTGTCGAAAACATGTCATGGATTGGTGGTTGAAATATCATCCTGGGGGAACAAATATGACCAAAGGCTTTGAACAGTCTAGTTAAGCTTCCCAGTTACCAGGGAGAGAGGTGGATTTGGTGATGTGGCATGGAATTTATGACACAGACCAAAGACTTCAGTTTTTATCAAAATTTAATTGTAGAAAATTTCTCATCCAGTACTGAATACCAGATGATCAGTCTGGTATCTTAAAGGTATTGGAGGGTTTGGGTAGTTGGTGGGATAAAACAGAACTTGGTAAGTTGCTCTTCGAAAGAGCTGGCAAATTTCCAATAGGCCATATAGCCTGCTGTGTGCTGATGTATGATTGCAGTGTGTGGAAACAATCTTTTGGTCATAATTTACTTTTATGGTTGTGAACTTAACTTTTTATAGCTGCAACCTGGCTTTAAAACCCACTGACCTTTGTATTGCCAATTTCTTCAGTTCCCAAGCAGATAATTAGTGTTAGCTTCCTGGCAAATCCAGAAACTAATCTAAGCACCGGAGTTCTGGGACAGGAGACTGCCCCGCTTAAAGCAAGCTCCTGGGTGAAAGTAAGGTGATCTAATGAGGAACTTTGGTCCTAAAGCAATTAAATCAACTGCGAAGACTCTGACATAATACCCATACCATGATTTAAGGTGCTGTGAACATTCGCAAGATGCAATAATGTCTTTTATACAGAAAACTTTGCATGGTCCATTCCATGTGTTGCCTCTGATCTTTGTTGAGCACAATGTCTGAACTGCACAAAGGAAAGAAACCTGTGGAGCAGAGAGTCAGGCTGTTCTAAAGCATAAAAATGGCATCTAGGCAAAGAGCAAAGACAGACCAAAACACCAAAATTTGCAAAAATGCAATGTTATTAAATGCTACTGTGGCATAAAGAAGACTTGCTTGACATTGTTTTCAAACTGGAAATGTACATTTGTGATAGGGCAAACCTACAGAAGCCTCAAAGGAAGCCAAATGTCATGAATATGGTGAACTGGATTCTAAAGACTACATTCCAGGTGCAGAAGTGCTAGAAGAGGAGGGTGAAGAGGATGATGGTAAGTCTTTTCTATCTCATCCAGCATTTATCTGACGATACTAATTGCCATCAGATGCCTGCCACTATCTCCAACTAATTCAGGATGTGAATCCGTCTGGCCATAAATATCTCAGTGCCTTTCTATTTTGTTTGATGAATTTCAATGCACATGTACAACTGAAGAAAAGCTACCTCCGTCTTTTCCAGTTTGCCTAGGAAAACACATGATGCAGTGGTGGAGATCAGGTTTTTAGATGGTATTATCAACAACTTTCCATTAAGTGGCCCTTTTAATGTAGAAAAATGTCCCACGGCATTTCACAGAGGAATGTTTGGACAGAAATTGCATGCCAAACCATAGAAGGAGACTTGGAGGAAGTGGGTATTGTTGACCAAATGTTTGGACAAAGAGGTGACATTTGAGAGAAGGTGGTAAATGAGATGAAGATGGACAGTCAGAAAGTTGAAGAAGAGGTAAGTACCCCAAGAAGACATCACTGGGGGTAAAGACACCATTGCTGGAGATATTCTAGCTGTATGTGATTGAATGGATAAGTGTGACATCAAATGGGAGGAATTCTCCTGAGGTGGACCATAGGAGGAGGAGGAGGAGGAGGTCAGTATCACCAGTTGTGTCAAAGGCTGTACAAAGATTGAAAAGAGACGGTACACTACAGCAAAGAATGTAATAATTGCCCAAAACGGATAGTCTGGGAGATAGACCAGGTGTGATGGGCAGATAGCTTTAAACTTGCAGGTTGAGGAGAGATGTGCCAATATGTGGGGCATGAAATTCTAAGTAGTCGAATGAGAAGATTGAGGGAAAGAATGGGTAGTCATAACATTGCAAAGGAGCGGAATTCAACAGGAAGGTGCAGCTCAATGGGGAGGTGATGGCCTAGTGATTTTATCTGTTAATCCAGAGACCCAGTTAATGTTCTGGGGACCCAGATTCCAATCCTGCCACAGCAGGAAGAAAAATCTTGAATTAAGACTCTAATGTTGACCATAGACTATTGACAATTGTTAGAAAAACCCATCTGGTTCAGTAATGTCTTTTAGGGAAGGAAACTGCCATTCTTACCTGGTTTGGCTTAATTGTGACTCCAGACCCACAGCAATGTGGTTGACCCTCTGGGCAATCAGGGATGGGCAATAAATGCTGACCTAGCCAGCAACGCCCTCATCCCATGAATGAATAATAAAAAAAGATTCTGCTTCCATTGCCTTTTGAGGAAGAGAGTTCCAAAGACTCATGACCCACTGTGGCAAGTTCAGCAAGTGGTGGGCATGTGGAATGCGCTGCCGGCAGTGGTAGTGGAGTCAGATACTTGGATAGGCACATGGAGGATAGTAAAATGTAGTGTAAGCAGGGTAGATTGATCTTAGTAGGATAATAGGTCGGCACAACATAGTGGGCTGAAGGGCCTAAACTGTGCTGTACTGTTCTATGTTCTATGTTCTATACCTTGGGTCCCTTCATCCAAGTTATTTACATAAATTGTAAAATCAGCACTTATACTATGGCACATCGCTGGACGTGCCCCATCCTGCTGACCAGAAAATGACTCTCATATGTCTATTCTGTGCTTCGTGTTAGCCAGTCAATCTTCTATCCATGCCAGCATACTTCTCTCTGTACTATGAGGTTTTGTTTTCCATACTGACTTTATCACCTTATCAAGATGGTTCTTTATTGTGAAGAAAGATGC
Source organism: Rhincodon typus (assembly GCF_021869965.1). Taxonomy (NCBI): domain Eukaryota; kingdom Metazoa; phylum Chordata; class Chondrichthyes; order Orectolobiformes; family Rhincodontidae; genus Rhincodon; species Rhincodon typus. The sequence goes on from NC_063332.1 coordinate 106,101,927, forward strand.
AAAATAGTTCATAGAATCCCTACAGTGTAGAAACAGGCCCTTCAGCCCAACGAGTCCACACCGACCCTCAGAGCATCTCACCCAGACCCATCTCCCTTTAACCCACCTAATCTAGGAGTCCCTGAACATTATGGACAATTTAGCATGGCCAATCCACCTAGCCTGCTCATCTTTGGACTTTGGGAGGAAACTGGAGTGCCCGGAGGAAACCCATGCAGACACGGGGAGAATGTGCAAACTCCACACAGGCAGTCACCTGAGGGTGGAATCGAACCCAGGTCCCTGGCGCTGTGAGGCAGCAGTGCTAACCACTGCGCTGACGTGCCACATCTTTTGGCCCTTCTTTGATTCCTATTATAATTTCTCCTGTCCCAGTCTACTTCCTTTTCTTTTTACTGGTGGAAGCGTTTGCAATCTGCTTTTTCTTCTTTGGTAGCTTACTGTTGTATTTTATTTTCTCCTTTTTTGTTAAACATTTTGGTGTTGCAGATGGATGGGAGAGTGCAAGTTCAGTTGAGGAGGAGGATGATGATGAAGATGACGAAGGGTGGATTGATGTTCATCATTCTTCAGATGAAGAGCAGCAGAGAGAGATGGTAAGAAAGAAACTTACCTCACAAACCTAACATGATTTGATTTATTGTCACGTGTACCTAAGTACAGTGAAAAGCTTTGTTTGCAAGCAGTACAGGCCGATCATGATAAGCAGGGACATACAGATCTTAGGATGCTTGGACAGAGTGAGGCATACTCGTTACGTTGCACAGGAGGTGCACAAAGCAAGATGAACATGAAAAATATCAACATTTATTGAAGTTAGACAGTTGATTCATCAGTCTAATAACAGCAGGGAAGAAGCTGTTCTTGAATCTGTTGGTGCATGTGTTCGAGCTTCTGTATCTTCTGCCTGACGGAAGAGATTGTAGGCGAGCATTACTGGGGTGGGAGGTGTCTTTGATGTTGGCAGCCTTTCCGAGGCATTGAGAAAAGCAAATGGAGTCCATGGAGGGAAGGTTGGCTTCCATGATGGTCTGGGCTGTGCACACAACGTTTTGTAGTTTCTCATGGTCCTGGGCAGAGAAATTGCTGGTCCAGACCATTATACACCTGGATGGTATGCTTTCTGTGGTGCATCTGTAAAAGTTGGTTTGGGTCCTTATGGACGTGCTGTATTTCCTAAGCCACCTGAGGAAGAAGAGGTGTTGTGCCTTTTTGACTGTCGCATCTACGTGGGAAGTCCAGAACAGGTTGTCGGTTATCGTCACTCCGAGGAACTTGATGCTGTCAACCCTCTCAATCACAGCTCTGTTGATGTAGACGGGGGGTGTTCTCCTCTTTCCTTTCTGAAGACAATGATCATTTTTTTTGTTTTGCTGGCATTGAGAGAGAGGTTGTGATCATTGAACCATGACACCAAGCCCTCTATCTCCTTTCTGTATTTTGACTCATTGTTGTTTGATATCTGTCTGACTATGGTGGTGTCATCAGCAAACTTGTAGATGGCGTTCATTTGGAATTTGGCTACACAGTTGTAGGTGTACAGGGGGTACAGTAGGGGGCTGAGAACGCAACCCTGGAGTCTCCAGTGTTGTGGGTTATTGTGGAGGAGGTGCATTTGTCTGGTCTTCACTGATTGCGGTCTATGGGTGAGGAAGCTGAGAATCCAGTTGCAGAGGGCAGAGCTGAGACCTAGGTCTTGGAGCTTTGAGATCAGTCTGGAGGGGATAATGGTGTTGAAGGCAGATCTGTAGTCGATGAGCGGGAGTCTGACGTAGGTGTACTTGTTGTCCAGATGTTCCAGGGATGACTGCAGGGCTGGGGAAATGGTGTCCACTGTGGACCTGTTACGTTGGTAGGTCAATTGCAGGGGGTCAAGGTAGGCTGAGAGGCTAGAGTTGATGTGGGCCATGACCAGCCTGTTGAAGTACTTCATGATTATGGAGGTCAGAGCCACTGGGCAGTAATTACCAAGTCACATTGCGAGTGCTTTCTTAAGTACTGGGATGATGGTGATCTGCTTGAAGCAGGTGGGAACTTCGGTTTGTAGGAGGGCGAGATTGAAGGTGTCGGTGAATATCTCCGCCAGGTCATCCGCACAGGATCTAAGTGCACGGCCGGGGATTCTGTCCGGCCTGTCGCTTCCCTTACGTCGACTCTCAGTAAGACCAATCTGACATTTGATGGAGAAAACAGGTGCGCTCGGGGCTGTTGGAGCAAGTGACACTGTGGCGCTGGCATTCTGCTCGAACTGAGCATAGAAAGCATTGAGTGCATCAGGGAAAAATGTGTCTTTTTCTGCTGTCTTGCTCTGCTTCATTTTGTATCCTGTTATGTTGTTTAGGCCTTGTCACAGGCGGCAGGTGTCCATGTGGTTGGTTTGGGCCTCAACTTGATCCAATACTGCTTCTTGGCATCTCTGATGGCTTTGCAGAGGTCGCATCTGGATTTTCTGTATATTTCTGGGTCGTCCGACTGGAATGCAGCACGCCTGGTCTTCAGTAGGCAGTGAATTTCCCAGTTTATCCAAGGTTCCAGTTGGAGAACATCCTTCTTTGCAGGCGGTCCTCCACACATTTTGCTCATGAAGTCCATGACGGTGGTTTAGGTTTTCCACTGAGTACTGGAATACAGTCCAGTCCACCGATTCCATGCAGTCCTGGAGACGCTGTTCTGCCTCAGACCAGCATTGTATTTCTTTCTGTGAAGGAACCTCCCGTTTCAGCTTCTGCTTGTAAGCTGAGTGGAGGAACATAGCATAACGTAACCCAATAGATATTTTATATTAAATCAGTTAAGCTTTTATATTAAATCAGTTAAGCTTAAAGATGCAGTACAGGATGGATTTTTAATTGCTTTTTGACTTTTTTTTTCCATTGATGTGTTGTTGTGGTGCTTATAGGGCAGTGGTCTCCACTGCAAACTGCTCATTCTTTCCTTACTTGCATTTGTTTTTGTGATGGAAACCCTGCATCAAAAGTCTAACAATCTCGGAGCTCTGCAAGTTTATTGCACCTTTAGTTTTGACCTGTTTTATTTCTTCTACTAGGTTCTTTGAGTCTGCTCTGCTTTACCAGTGTTCTCATGTTTTCGAGTCTACCTGCTTTATCCCTACTACTTTAAGTCAGTTACCTGCTCTATTTTTCTTGTTTTGTCTTTCAGTGTTTTCAATATTTTCTATTGATATAAGTCATTTTGAATTTGAAATGCATTTGTGGTTACATAAATGTATTTAATTGTTGACCAGAGTTGATAGCATTTTAAAGAAAATCCAAGCTGTTTAAGCCTTTACGTTTTGTTAGTACCTAGTTATCCGAAATGAACAACATAAATTGAGAGAAGCCATCGCTAAAAGGTTTTGGAGTAGATCTGTAGCTCGGGCTGTGGGTGTTGAGGTTGGTTGGCTCGCCAAGCTGGTTTGTTGTTTGGTAGACGTTTCGTTACCGTGCTTGGTAATATCCTCAGTGCAGCCTCCGATGAAGCGTCAGTGTGTTTTCCCGCCTGGTTTTTAAACTCTGGGGTCCGTTAACCGTTATCTGTTGAGGCAATCCATCTCAACGGACCCCAGAGTTTAAAAACCAGGCGGGAAAACACACTGATGCTTCATCGGAGGCTGCACTGAGGATGTTACCAAGCATGGTAACGAAACATCTGCAAAACAACAAACCAGCTCAGCGAGCCAACCAACCTCAACAAGCCATCACTAAGCTAAGATATAGTGCTGGTAATGAGGTCAGCCAGGTGGACATCATAGAATGAGTTCCCTGATTGGGGTTGCCAATCTGGTCTAATCAGGGAGCCCTGGCTAACATAAGAACAGGAGTGTTGGACATTCTGACACTCTGAGACCTGACTCTGAGGGAGCTGAACCAGTGTCAAGGACTTTCCCTGTGTAAATAAAGGGTGACTTGGTGATGAGATACTAGCTTCTGTAGAGTTATTTCATAAGAAAATTGATTTCCACGTGCAAAAGAAATAAAAGCCTGTCTTTAAACCTTCCCAGAGAATTATAATGTTCCAAGAAACAGTCTAAAACGTTGCAGAATTGTGAAATGTCAACGTAAATATGTATGTTCGTTTTCACTAAATATATATAATTTTTAAAAATATGTGTATGAACTCTAAAAAAGATTATATTTAGTGTCAGTTGCAGCTCATGCAGCCATTGAGTAAAAGGACTGAAAATACTTATGCCAGCTAGAAAGCACAGCAAGTTGGGAGGTAAAAAGAGGGAACAAAAGGTAAATGTTGGAAATACACTTATGGCCCTTGAACATCTGAAAGACGTGAACATCGAAAAGTACTGACTCTGGTCAGGGCACATTCCATTGAGATTGAATAATGGTCACATTGCTTGACATTTACAAGGTTTTGAAATAGACTTCAGGCTGGATGAAATGTTTATATTGGATTATTTTCAACACAGTTTTGTGTTTCAAAAGGTAGAGAAGATGAGTTGTATACCTCCAGAAGCACGGAAAGCCAAAGCTGCAATCGTCAGTGCTAGCCGGGTACTAACACAGGAAGATTTCAAGAAAATCCGTCTTGCCCAAATGGCTAAAGAAATTGATGCTGCCCCCGGCAAAAGTCAAAAAAGGAAAATTGTTGAGGATGACTGTGATGAAAGCAGGTGAGTACGTTTTCTGTTACAGAACTACTGAGAAAAATCTTTGTTCTATGGCAATCAGGTGAGCTCTAGGAGATTCAGGGTTAAATGTGTGATTATACTATATATACTTAAACGTCTTATTGTTAATATATCTCTGCTTTTAAGATACCGTAAAGCCATTTTTTCACACATCAGGTTTGCATTATGTAATTTCTTGGGTTGAGTGTAGTCTTTGCCACAAGAAATTCCCACATTCTCTACGATTTGGAGGACTGCATCTTTATTTGAAAATGTTTAATTATCTGAACACATTATGCCATAAACACGCTTCAGTTAGAATGTCACCTTGTCCCGATTCGTGTATTAAGGAAATATTGCTGCTAATCTGGCCTCTTACCTACCTCATCCCTTAACCACCTCCAGGTTTGTTGCTTTACCGATTTCCAGTACAGGAGGCACATTCATCATTATTGTAGTGAGCATTTTAAACAGCCAAGGAAACACTGCAGCAGAAAGCAATGAATTAAACTCCGTGCTGTCAGCTGCGAGTTGTATTTAAGACAGCAGCTGCAATTTGTGCCAAGGCCAAGGTGTGCATGATCTGGTGAGAATTTGTGAATGAACACACAGCAGCATCAGGTAGTGCAAGAGCACTGGACCAGGTTTATCAAGCAGTATAATACCACCAAGCTCATTGAGAACTGAAAGTTTAGTGTACATGCCTGACAAATTAAAACCTGCTTTCAATATGAAGGAAATAGCATGACATGGCCTCCATGTAACCATAGTGTGGTTGATTTGTGTAGTCTGATCTATGGTATTTTACAAATAGCACACAAGCTGGTTTCAAGTTAAAAGTTGTTACATTTGCTAATTTGTTGAATATCTATGCTACATTGAGAGAATTTGCTGCCGGGATTGCAGTGAAAAATTGGTAGAAGAATGGAATTTGAAGGAATCTGCTCAAAAGAAGATCCCCAAGATCAATACAACATGAAAACAGGATGATGTCACTGAAGTAGCATATGCTGGAATTGGTCCATGTAACCATAGTGTGGTTGACTTGTACACTCTCTGATCTATGGTGTTGTACAAATAGCACACAAGCTGGTTTCAAATTAGCAAATTTAATAACTTTTAACTTGAAGCCATTGTGTTCTGTTTATAAAATACCATAGATCCGAGTGTACAAGTCAATCCTTGAAGCCTCTAAATCCTTACAAATGTGGGAATTGACATTTACGGCAAGTATGTAACATGTTTTTTAAAAAAGCCTTCAAGTAAAATCAATGTCACATGTTTTATTCAATTCATTAATTCTACAAGTATTCCTTTAACTACAAAACTGTCAAATACATTATCTTTGATACCTGACACAGAGCTATTTGTATTCGCTCTAAGTCTCATTGGTCATGTCTGTTCAAATGCTCCTGAGTTGAAATTGGATGAGGCCAATCTTTGTTGTAGCAAGTTAGCTACGGAGCCTTGATGGTATCTCGTTCACTGCTAGATCTGTTCTCCCAGCCGTTTGTTATAGACAGCTATTTTGATGCCCGCTGAAAACATCGAATGCCACGTGTTTGATTGCAGCCTTTCTTCTTCCAAGGAACCTGTCTTTTCAATTTTCAACATTTAATTGTAAAACTCTTGCAGTTTCAGAGGGGAGCAGCTTTCACTGCGAAATATAGAACGTCTCCATAAAAAACCTAAATCAGACAAAGAAACTCGATTAGCAACAGCAATGGTAAGAAATTGTTGAATATTCTGTGACACAATTTTGTTGTATTCTAATATTTTTGTCTTTTAAAAATAATATGATGACTTTGTTCCTTTGATAATATTTTGTTACTTACCCCCTGGATCATACATCTCCTGGAGATTGCACTTGACTTTTAGTTGAATATCTGCATCGTAACAAATTCAAAGGAGCACAAAGTTGGAGTAACATATAGTCTTTGACAATTTTAAAAAGACACATTCAGCAAATTGGTAAATTTTTGTTTCCTTTAACAGGGCAGTCAAGACATTAGAAAATGTGCGTTTTTGAGGAATTAGTTTCCTTTCAGTTCTGCCAAAACTTAATCCGTGACAAATCCTTGTGTATCGAAACTGATCTGGTGTACATATGCAGAAGTATCATTTTTGTCATTTTGTCCCATTTCTGTTTTTATGTAAGCTTTTAACATATTTAACAAATAAAGTAAGAATATTATTCAACCTTCAACCTCTACGGCAGTATATGTTTTGGAGGTCAACTGAGACTGACCATTAATCTTTCTTTACCCACCCTGCTAAACTGTTCACTTCCAACCAGCACCTAAACAGGCTGACTAAGAAGTTGTATTGATGAAAGAAAAAACAGAGTTAATGTTTCGGGTCCAGTGACCCTTCCTCAGAACTTTGTTTTTGTTCCTGATTTATAGCATCTGCAGTTCTTTCCGTTTTTATTTAAGTTACATTGTATAATTTGCTATATAGATACTATTCTCTAAATCATTTAATAGTGAACAGAGTTAATTTTATGCAGTTTTGATTCCCTGTCTGCTTTCCCACCATGTTTTATTTGCTCTTCTTTCCTAACAATGGGAGCCTGTGTCTATGCAACTCCACAGGTAATGATAACTCTCTGCTACTTTGAGGTAGGCATTCTTATGTAAGCCTATACTGTATGTATTGACAGCTCTTTGACTGTCCAACTATCTCAGTTGCACACAATTATGTTCTTGCCTAAGTGTATGTTTTCTTCTGCCCCAAGTTAAAGAAAAATAGTTTATTGAATTGATATGATAAGAGAGAACATGCATTTATATGATACATTTCGAACCATCAGGATGTCTTGGAGCATTTTGCAGCAGAAATCATTTTAGAGGTCATGTCCATAAAATGAGGTAATGTTACAGCACAGAAAGAGACCGCTAAATTAATCACGTCTACACCGTTCATATTATTACACGAGCCACTCATCCTCATTCACTTTCCTTGTTGCTTCCTATGTCATTTAAGTTTAAAAAAAACTATCTAATTCTGTTTTTAGAAAACGTATGGACTTTGCTTCGACAGTAGTTTACCAAAGAATTCTACATTCTAAGCAATTCCTGTGATAAACAATGTTTCTGACTTGTTGTTCATTCTTATGATTATTGTAAATTTGTGCCCCTTTGATTCTTTAGACTACCCTCCATCTTGAACTTAGATGTTGCAGCACAGAAGGAGGGCCTTTCATCCCATTCTGTCTGCTGGTTCTAGTGATACGTCCCACAATCTCAATTATAAATCCATCAGTTGGCAATAGTCTCTATTTTGAGACACAAGATTCTGGATTCAAGCCCATTCCGAGATTTATGTACAAAAATCTACAGTAGCAGTCCAGTGCAGTACTGAGAGAATGCTACACGTTTGGAAATGCTGTCTTTCAGATGAAATGTTATATTAAGGCCTCGTGTCCTTTCAGGCAAACGTAAGAGATTCAGCAAATTGGTTAATTTCTGTTTCATTTAACTGGGCAGAAAAGACATTGGAAGAATTGCATTTTTGAGGAATTCTAATATTTCAAAGAAGAGCAGAAAACTGATCCACTGCGCCCTGGGCAATATATAGATTCCAAACAACATCACCAAAATGTTTTTTTCTGGTTATCATCTTACTGCTGTTTGTGGGAGGTTGTGCAGAAGTTGGCTGTTGCCTTTTCTCTTCAGAAACACTTCATTGGCTATATATGACAGGAGCTTTGAGCTGTGCTTTACAAATACTTTGGACTACTTTTGCTGCTATAATGATCTACTTTTGCTCTCAGACAGTGATTACAACACTAGTAATAGCAGTTAACTAAAGAGTGCATTGGTCCTTGATTAGATATTAGTCAATTAGTGGATTAATTACACTTCTTAGTAACTGATTAAAATGTACTTCTATAGCTACTCCTTTAACAACCCTGCAAGCTATAGTAATAGGTGCCAGGCTGGAAACTGTGGAACCTAACTTTATGAAAAATTGTCCCCTTTAATTTTGGTGGGAAGCCTCTTATAGCCAAACAGATAAGCATGCAAGTTGGGAATAGGACCCTCAAGGCTGCTCTGCCATTTAATAAAGTCATGGCTGAATTAATTGTAACCTCACCCCCACATTCACAACAACCCACCCCCCAATAACCTTTAACCCTCTTGTTTACAAAGAATTCAGTCACCTGTGCCTTACCATAACTTTGATAGCATATCGTCGAAATTTTACCCCTATGATTTGTGTAGTGTGGTGGCTTTTCACCAGTGATTTGGATGTACTGTTTCCCGTCTGCTTCACCTCTCTTTCTTTCTAAATCTGCCAGGCGGGAAGATCTGCGAGAAATGAATATGTGAAAAAGAGAAACAAGCTGAATCCATATGCTAGCACAACCAACCAGGATAAGAAAAAGAAGAAGAACTTTATGATGATGAGATACAGTTGTAATGTGAGATCAAAAGGCAAACGGTCATTCAGAGAAAAGCAGGTAATTGATTATTCTGAGGTCACAATTGGAATATGCCAAAAACTCTCAGGAGGCCATCACTGGAAAATGTGGAGGCACGTGGATTGCTCATCAGAATGGGTATTTAATGGCGATGAATAGCATTTAAAAAGGGATCACAGCATGGAAAGGCAAAGTGAAAAGAGTATCACAAAATGCTTATATAGAGGACAGGTGATGATTAAATAGCTTAAGTGATATCAGATTAATTCTTCAATGTTAACTGTTTTATTACTTGAATATTCTAATATGAACTGCAATAAAATTGACCCAACATGAGACAGGACAATTCCAATATTTGTTTTAAGGAATGAAGCTGAACAGAAGGAAGCGGTATCAGTTGGAGATGTTATGAAGATTATTATTCAATTAGATTTTGAGCATCCATAAAAAATGAGAAAGGTAGACCAAGAGTAAATTTTAGAAAGGCCTCTCTATAAAGCTGAAATGTACTGTGTTAATAGTAAACTGTAAATAGCTACTTACATAAGTGTCTATGTACTTAAGTTAATTTCTTTCGACAGATCGCTCTGCGGGATGCACTCTTGAAGAGAAAAAAACACTCGAAATGAATCCAGACAATTTAGGACACTTCCAGAATTGTATTATTTAAGATCAAAATATGGATGTTACAACAAAAACAAAAGTTCTCACTTTGGAGGATAATTCTGAAGCCTTGAATATATTCTCTTTCTTAATATAATTGTTGTACAGTAACTGATCTATAAAATAAAATAACTTTCAAATAACAACAATGAGCATTATAAATACAAAACCATTTTTACTTATCAGCAAAGAAATGCAATATCTACCAAAGTGAATCCATTCACCTTTGTACTAACTTCAACCCAGGTTGCTCACTTTAAATTCTATATTGGTCACGACCATCCAAATGTAAAATGAGCTAGTGCTAACTTTCCAGCAGGTTTCTAGTGATCACTTAAATGTTGCGGTCAATCTTAATAAGTGAGCCTTCTCACTTTGAGAGACTGTAGGGCACCAGATGTGGTGGGAAGAGTCATATTGGTGTAGCTTTGTACCCTTCTGAGGTTATGATGGAGGCAGATTAGGCCAACTAGAGGAAGCTCACCCTTCATATCTGAGCTTGATTGATCACCAATTGCCTAAAAAGTGAAAGTGTTACATTTTCCAAAACTAACACTACATCTTGATGAAGACAAAATTCACCACAGATTGGGATTTGTGTGGAGTACACAAGGTAGTCAGCCCAGGATACAGATTTTGGAAGTCAGCCATGCCCCATTTTCACAGCAGTCAGTTGCCGTATTCTGAAATTTAAAGGTCTTGATAACAACTTTGACAGTTGCTGTCAAGTTATAGGCACATAAGTTAAGTGTGATGTTTGGGTGCCCAGTAAGTAGGATGCCAGCTGGGAAAGATGCTAGCTGGAGAGAAGGTAGGGTGCCAGGATGCCAGATTGGTAGGGAGTAGATGCCCATGTAGAATTCCAGATGAGTAGGTGGTTGGATGCAAAGTACATGGGTTGTCAGGTGAGAAGATGGTGGATTGCCAGCTGTGAAGGGATATGGTGCAAGATGCATAGAGTGAAAAGTGGTAAGGTAAGTATTGTACTATTTAGGGTATGTCGGGATGGATGAGAAAAGTTGGGTCCAGTGAAGCATGGGCAGGATGGATGCTGGATTTGAGGAGTTCACGTCTGGCAGTGGGATAGCGTTGGTGGTCCGGTCTGACCTGGTGGGGGACTGCTTGGGGAGGGACAGTTCAGGGTCTGGAGGAGATATGGCTGGGGATATGTGAGGTAAGTGTGGGGCCTTTTGTATTGTTGCTCAGGAGTTAGACTATGTGTTTAATAGTCTTAACTTTTGCTGAGTAAATATTTTTCTTTCTTTAATTGGAGTCTGCTGACGTCTCCACTTTAAATGGAGATTTTGTTTTGGACTGCTTCTGGTAGTATTTGATGGGCATTAAGGAGTGGATGAGCCGGTGGTCTGTCCTGCAGTCGTCTGCACTGGTCATTGCTTTGGTAATGAGGAAAAACTTTTGGTCTCAGGATCGAACAATGATGTAGTGAGTCATGTGCCAGAGTTTTGATTGTGGATACCTCCAAGAACTCATGAACTTGTCTTTTCGGTGGAACAATGTATTGGTGATGATGAGTTGGTGTTCCCCACATTTGGTGAGAATCCCATTGGTATCGTCATTCCCAACTCCTTCCTTTCCGATCGTTCCTTTCCAGAGTTGGGCATCCTTTCCAACCTTGGCTGTGAAGTTTCCAAGGAGCATCATCCTTCGGCCTGTTGGTGAGTATGGTGTCCAGAAATCCTCTATAACGACAGCCATGTCAGCTGAGGCAAACATCCATGTCTTACTCCCTAGGCCCTAGGAGTTAACACTTCATTCTATGAACAAATGGAACATCCTTGTAGGGGTTGGTTTAGCTCAGTTGGCTGGACAGCTGGTTTACAATGCTGAGTGAAACCAACGGTGTAGGTTCAATTCTTGCACTGACTGAGGTTACCATGAAGTATTCTCCCTCCCAGCCTTTCCCTTCACCTGAGGCATAGTGACCCTCAGGCTAAAGCACCACCAGTCATCTCTCTCTAATGAAAGAGCACCCCTACAATCTAGTAAGATTAAGGTGACTTTACCTTTGCCTTGTACAAGTAATGTCACACTGTCTTATCAATAATGCCAACTATCATTTAAAAAAAAAGTTCTCAAAATACTAAAACAATTATATGGGAAAAGTTTTTTTTTAATTTAGGTATGCTGCAATTATAGTTAACTGATCATGTCAGTTAGCAAACATTAATATTGTTGAATTGCTCGCTGAGCTGGCTTGTTCTTATTCCAATGTTTCATCACCATACTAGATGACATCGTCAGTGGAGCCTCCGATGAAACGATGTTATTCTACTTCACTTGGAATTTATACTGTCCGGTCCGTTATGGTCTTAGGAGTCTTTTTGTCAATTCCGATATGTTCTTGATGTAGGGCAGTGTGGCCAGTGTGTTAGGGTGTGCTGTGTCCTCCTGTTGTTGTCTGTTTAGTAGGCAACTGCAGAAGAAGTTGCGGGGATATCCATTTATAGCAAGGATTTAATGTAGATGCTCTTCCTCTTTCCTGCGTAGTTCCGGAGTGTTGCAGTGTGTCCTGGTCTATACAGAAAAGCAACCCATACTGATCAAATCCTGAACTTCCACAGCAACCACCCCAACGTCTGCAAACAAAACTGCATTAGGACACTATTTAAACAGACCAGGACACACTGCAACACTCCGGAACTATGCAGGAAAGAGGAGGAGCACCAACATAAAATCCTCACTATAAACGGATATCCCCGCAACTTCATCTGCAGATGCCTACTAAACAGACAACAACAGGAGGGTACAGCACGGCCCAACACATTGGCCACCATGCCCTACATTAAGAATATATTGGAATTGACAACAAGACTCCTAAGATCGCTAGGGATTGTGGTAGCCCACAGGCCCACAGCCACTCTACGACAAACACTCACAAGGATTAAAGACCCCATACCCATGACATGCAGAACCAACGTGGTTTACAAAATACCATGCAATGACTGCCACAAACATTACATCAGACAGACAGGAATAAACTAGCCATCAGAATACCTGAACATCAACTGGCAACAAAGCGGCATGACAAACTCTCCTTAATATCGGTACACTCAGACAATAAAGCCCATCAGTTTAACGGGAACAAGGTAACCATAGTAGCCCAAGCCAAACATAGACATGCATGGGAATTTCTAGAGGCACGGTTCTCCATCCATAATGCAATCAACAAACATATAGAATTAGACCTCATATACAAACCCACACAGATCAAAACCAGAAATGACACTACTCAACATAACGGACCGGACAGTATAAATTCCAAGCGGAGTAGAATAACATTGCTTCATTGGAGGCTCCACTGTCGATGTCATCTAGCATGGTGACAAAATGTCTGAACGAGAACAAGTCAGCTCAGCGAGCAAGTCAACAACCCCAAATATTAATATACATAATTCTTGTTTAAAGACAGATGTCATACTCAATTCAAACTGCTCCCTTCAAACATGTTTATTTTTCTAAAGCTGACAAATAGACCTTGATTAGCATCTAGTTTAATAAAAAAAATCCCAGTTGCTTTAAGTTAGACTGTTTGGTACCTTTTTAAAGTAATCTTAATTAACTCATTGACAGCTACCCTAACTGTTAATTGTTTCACTAACAGAAATTTAAACTAAACTTTTAAAATGAAATCTAAGGGAAAATCCTAAAATGTTATATCAAACCAACATAAAATCCTAAAAATTAGTGCTATTGTCAAAATTTTACTGTTATGCAGAATTTAAAGAGCCACTGTCAGACTTCACAGTGATTGCACAGAGATTTCTGCTAGGGTAACTTGAAGGGAGATGTTCTAAAGAAAATAAAAATGTAAGTTTTGTAACCTTTTTGGGTTGTGAAAATCTTCTGCAAAACTGCAAATTACTTCCTTACCAGATCATTATCTTTTAATCTCAGTCAAAATACCTTGTTTCTGATATCACCAGCCTCTGCTTATGGTTGACCTCAGACTTCCTAATTTCTCTCTTCAGACTTTTGAGTGCATGTCAAATACTGGTCTCAATGAACTTCTACTGAGAACTCATCTTCGGGCAGCACCAGCAAGGTAGGTAGTGTTTGGGCTCCTGAGTCCGTCCACTCCAGATCGGCCTTATCCTTCTTTCTCTTTCTGTTTCATTGTCTTTTCCTTTTTCTTCACCTTTGTTGGCTGCAAAGGAGGTGTCATTGTGGAGGAAGCTGGAGCAGGACTCATGGTGAAGATGGTGAGGTGGCAGCTGCAGGTTTGGCTGCATTGTGGACCGAGATTGGGATACCAAGTAATGTCAGCGAGGTGGCGGCAGCAGAGTTGGGGACTCCTGGGGCATTGGCTGGACCCAGAACGGGGACTCATTGTGGCCTGGAGAACAGAACACCTAAGAGAAACCCCAGAGACCTTAAGAAAACTCGGAGCTGTGCTTGACAAGAGGGACTGTAAAGTTGAAATTATTTCTTATTTTTCTTCCTTTATATTTTAGGACAGAAAATGAAGCTCTATTTAAGTAATTTCTTTTTAGTCATTTTGTAATCTAAAATGGCACTGGATTGTGGTGACAAAACACTTCACTATTTTTCCAAATAAATGTTACAATAAAATTATCCATTCATTCATCTTCCTATTTACTATTGGCAGGGAGCCATTGCAGATACACAATTCCTCCCAATTGCTCCCTGTAATACTGAATTGTGTTCCTGCTGCTGTCAAGTGAATTGCTTAGAAGACTTCCAACCTGTACCTTGAGATGGGTGGAGGGAAGCAAAAGGACATCAGGATACCAACCTAATGGCTTCTACCTGATTTTCCAAACTCCACCTCCAAAGGCCTAGGAAAACTCCCCTAGAGGTCTGCAAGACTAGCTGAAGTCGTCTTGTCTCCACTGGGAATTGAGTTTAAGGGCGAATTGACATTGAATTAAAAAAGCAAAATCAGAAATTGTTGGAAAAACTCAGAACTGAAGTAGGGTCACTGGACCAGACATGTTAACTTTGCTTTCTTTCCACAATTGCTGCCAGACCAGCTGAGTTTTTCCAGCCATTTCTGATTTTGTTTCTGATTTTCAGCATCCGCAGTTCTTTGGTTTTTTGACATTGTATTCAAATTTAATTCCCCATAAAGAAATTGGCTTATATGGCAAGAAGCAACTTGCTGGCCTTTAAAATGTATAATAATCTGATTGGATTGTTCAACTGAGCTTTGAAGTTGTGGTGAGGACATTGGTCACTCCTCCAGTGTGAGCATGCTTATTTTATATGCTTTCTTGGACCTCTTGCAGCTCCATCCACAAATGTACTCAAATCAATATTTCCCAAATAGTGACCTCTTCCTGTCTTTTGAAATATCTTTCATTTCTTTTTCCATGAAGAAGCGAAACACTGTTAATTTTTTGCTGAAGAAGTTAATTTTTTAAAAAGCTACTTTTTAAAAAAAACATGGTTCATTTCAAAGGATACAGTTTCACCTCAGTTCCACCCCTTAACTGAGTTGATGGTCCAAAGATTGTGCTATAAAGCTGCAATTTATTAATTTGCACTTCTAGCAACTGGCACTGCTAAGATTTCTCAAGCTCAAGGGTGAAAAATACTGTAATGAGCAGTGCCTCAATGCCCCGTCAGAAAATTTCTTGTCATTATGTCACAAGTTTCCCCTTGTGGATCCTTTCAGTCATTTGTAGCATCAGAGTTCACATGCTTCTTTGAAAATATCTGGTAATAGTGATGTGCTTAAGGGCAGGTCCTCTGCTTCTTTTTCTACACCTCATGATTTTACACTTTGTGCTTCAGTTGCTTGTCAGTGCCTCATATTTCCAATTTCAAGTTCTGTTTCTCCCTCTTGATTTGCATCCTTCTAATCTTCCTTCAGTTGCCTCCAGCAAGTTGTCAAGCCTTTGAATATGGCCAATCCAACCTATAACCTTTAATTAATGATATTCACTACTACTTTTCTCTTCAGAGGCAAGAGAAATATGTAAATCAACATGCTTCTCCTCCACCCATACCAGTTTATAACAGGGTCAATTTCTGCTACATGCAGTAAGAACTGCTTTTATGTTCTGTGATGCCTTTGGATTTTTATTTCACCAGAGAAGTCAACTCAATTGAGGAATGTAATCTACTACAAAATTTAAAGACTCTGAAACTCCAGAGATTGGATTTTAACTAAGCAGTTAGAAGCAGGGAGGATGTGAGGTGCTCACACGCTGTAGATTTAAAAGGGACCTAAGGGGCATCTTTTTCACACACAGGTTGGTGCGTGTCTGGAATGAGCTGCCAGAGGAGGTGGAGGCTGGTACAATTACAACGTTTAAAAGGCATCTGGACATGTATATGAATAGGAAAGGTTCAGACGGATGTGGGTCAAAAGCTGGCAAATGGGACTAGATTAATTTAGGATATCTGGTCATCATGGATGAGTTGGACTGAAAGGTCTGTTTCCATGCTGTACACCTCTGTGACTCAACACAGCCACACCATCAACAGTTCTGTCATAGATTCATATTGAATTCAAGAGGTTGACTCCACTTCTGTCTTCACAGATGCTGAGTATTTATTTCTGTTTTGATACCAGACATTTCCAAGATGGCAGCAGCGTAGCAACACTACGCCAAGATCCTGGAACAGTGTTCGTCCACTTCCATCTACATTCTTTGTTTCTTTTCTTTCGATATTTTCTTTTGCTTTTTTTTCTCTTTTAAAAGCCTTCTGGTGTCTTTGGCGGGGCAAGAGCAGTCTAGGCCTCCTGAGCACGGGCAGCAGTGATGGTAAGAGTCGGCTCCTCCAAGAGTCTGAGCTCAGTGTGGAGGAGAGCTAGCCCTTAGAGAGCTCACGACAGCAGCGAGTGTTAGCCCAGCAACAAGAGATGGTGACAAAGAATGGCGACTGCATCAGTAGGCCCACCAAGCACTCGAGGTGATGACAACGGCACCAGCTTTCAAGATGGCAGCAGCAAGATGGCCTCTGTGGTGAGCAAAGACAGCATCAATTGGCCCAACTCGCTACTTCTGGTGGATCGATGGGAGTGGCAGCTGCATCAGTGGCAGCAGGGTAGGTCTGGTGTGGTATACCTGGAGTGCCATAGTGGCACTGGTGGCTCCAGAGCGAGACTCCTGGAATAGACTGTGATACAAGGTCATTGTTGGAGGTCCCAGAGCCCCTTGTGGGGACCTCCCACCCCCACCCCCAATATTGAGCAGAGCACAAAAATTGAGGAAGAATTCTGTTTTTAGTTACATTCTAGTTATGTCTTAATATCTTCTGAACTCAAAATGGCATTGGAACATGGCGACATATCACACTTTTCGCTATTTATTTGTTAAATACAAGTAACAATATATCATTCAATACAATTCAATGTTCCCTACTTGATTGACAGGTTAAACAGTCCAGAAAAAGCCACAAAGGTGGTAGGGACAGGTTATGTGAACTCTCTGGCAGCCACACCTCAGTCCCTGTCCCTCTTCATGAAACCAGAGTAGGTGGATAGGTGGATTCAGATATTTTAACTTGTCACTTGATCCAAATCCACCGATTTTGGATGCTTAAAATTCCTCCTGACATACTAAATTTGACACTTAACGGTACACTCTTGACCGTGTCTGAGTCTTTATTTTAGTTAATACCGTGTGGAGCTGGAGGAACACAGCAGGTCAGG
>NC_063332.1:106119781-106122255 GCF_021869965.1 Rhincodon typus
ATTTATTTCAAAACCCCCTTCCCCTCCCCCATTTCTGATGAAGGGTCTAGGCCCGAAACGTCAGCCTTTCTGCTCCTATGATGCTGCTTGGCCTGCTGTGTTCATCAAACTTGTCTCATCTTTGTTAGATCCCAAGTGGAGTAATCGAGTCACAAATTAAATAAAAACCGCAAGAACTGTGGACCTGAAACATTAAATCTGATTTCTCTTCACAGATGCTACCAGACCTGTTGAGCTTTTTCAGCACCTTCTGTTTTTGTTTCTAATTTATTTACAAGTTGGTTTTGGACACAAAACTGCCTTGGATTCAACAGAAGTTGTCACTAAAACACCATTTAATTTCCCATTGAAGCATTGAATGTAATCCCAAAATTGGAAATTCAGGGACATTTCTGGGTAACAGAAGAGTTGTAGCCACTACCTAGGCATGATATATACCTAACCTCAAAGGGTTGATTACCCAGCACTCACTCATGCAGCACTGAAACAAACCATTCAGCCTATCAAGCCTTTGCCAATGTTTCTTTTCTCCACCCCAATCACATTGAATGCCATTCTCCACATCATTTTCTGGTACCTCTTTTTCAGGTAACTAACTCCCTTTTAAAACATACCAGCAGTATCTGCTTCAATCTGTTCTGGTAAGAAATTCAATGTTTCTAGCAGCTTCATGCAAGAAATCTTTCTTTTCTAGCTTCTCCATTAATTTTTTTTTCATTTGCTCATGGCAGGTTGAAGTACACAGAAAAGCCAGAATTTATTGGGCATTTCCAACTGCTCTGAGAAGGTGGCTGTTCTTTTAATTATGCTTTTTTATTGCCTACCACATAAGAACAAAGGCCTTATGTGCAGGAATACCCTATTTGAGACTATTCCTCCATTTGTTAAATCATGATTGATCTGACAGCAGTTCCACTCCACTTCATCGCCTTCCCCTCAAGAAACCTTGACCCCTTTATCTGTCAAAGACCTATCTCACTCATCCTTGAATAAATTCAGTGGTCCAGCTTCCACTGCTCTTTGTGGAGGAGAATTCCACAGACGAATGGCCCTCTGCAGGAAAAATTCTCCAAATCTCCATCAGGCTTCTTATTTTTAAACTGCATCCCCAAGTTTTTCAGATCCTCTCATGTTTCAATAAGATCACCTGTCTTTCTTCTAAGCTGACATCAGCATTGATCTTCATAAACTTGAAAATCTTCTCGGTAGCCTTCTTGACCTCAAGTTTAAGAAAAAGCTGTAATTTGTTTTAAGCCTGACTTCTGCATACAAAATTATCTTTTCCATTGATGTACAAGGAAATTCCCAAAACATATCTGTAAAGTATATTTGAGATCTAGCATAGCAAACTGAGATATTCAGCTACATTTTTAAAGCACTTTATCTTTTTAAGCATCTATATGTTATAATAATAATGCAGTACTTACCTGACCATTCTTGATAAATTGTAGGTCAACTGTGAGAGATCTTAAAGCATCACTGAATGCAAAATCCAGATTTCTACCATGGTAAATGTTTCCTTCTGTGTCTTGGACAACAATACTCGTGCAAAGGCTAAGAACAATGACATGAGTTACCCATCAATTCAGAGACCAAACATTTCATTAGTGACACCACAACAGGTCTTCATTTAGAGTTGTTGATGTAGCCAAACCCTATCACAGAGACTTAATTTGCAAAATGGTGAATAAATGAACAAGGATGATAATATCATGGATGGTCAAAAGCTTGCTCAATGAGGTGAGTTTTACGACGTGTTGAAGGAGGAGAGGAAGCTACAGGGGTAGAACTGGTGAGGCAGAGTGTGGCTTCTAGCTATCAGTTATAGTGGGGCAGAGCGAGAAAATAATCCAAGGCACACTTCAGTCAGAGGAATGGAGCCATGTGCAGAGTGTATTTTATTCTGGTGATTTGTAAGTATCTTCCCACAAACAGGGTGATACAAAGTCTCTGACTGCTATGTGCAACATGCTAGTGTGCTAGCTTGCATTCCATATTCCATTGAGCTAATGTTCTCTGTGCAGGGACAATCACAGAACTTCCACTCAACATCTCTGCCCGTGCAGTTAAAGGAAATAAAGTCTCTCACTGCTGCTGAAAATATGTTGTCAGCAGAATCATATTTGATGGAAACTCCTTTCAGTTATGTGCAGAACCAAGCAACTACTTTACAGCCAAAGTCAGCACTACTGGAATTATCCACATTAACAGCCACGTTTCTTCACAGATAAGCGAAAGACCAATACTTTTTTTCCACATTTACTTCTTGGACTCAGCTCTGATTTCTTAACTGCATGTATGTGTGTCATACTTTATTATCTTTTCTCTTATTTTAGTGGCTAATAAACTTGAAGATACATGGGAACAACACCACCTGCAAATTCCCTCCAAGCCACCCACGATCCTGACTTGGAAATATATTCTCACTCCTTCAGTGTTTCTTTGTCAGAATTCTGGAACTGCCTCCCTAACAC
>NC_063332.1:106122355-106131847 GCF_021869965.1 Rhincodon typus
CAGCTGAGCTGGTTTTCCAGCCGGTCAATGATGAATATCATCCACTTTGGAGCATAGCTGCAACAAGAAGATTTAACTGTTTATCGGCATTTGTCATCAATTTTATTCAAACAGTTGAAATAAAAATTTATTTATCTTCCTTCCTTTATCTCTGTCCCAAAAGCTAAAAAAATCCTGTGCCCCTGTTACACCAATAGCTTTTCTCAGTTTACTGCATCCAAATGTGTCATAATTTTGTATACCTCTGTAAAATTTCCAAGGAGAAACATCCCAGCTTCTCCAACAAATATAAGCAAAATACTGCAGATGCCAAAATTCCAAAATAAAAACAGATAGTGGAGGAGAAACTCAGCAGGTCTGACAGTGCCTGTGGAGAGAGAAACAAGAGTTAACATTTCAAGCCCAGTATGGCTCTTCTTTGACAAACACTGGGAATGCGATCAAAAGCTATGAAGGTGAACAAGCCAAAAGATTAAACTGGAAATCCAATCAAAAAAAACAAAAAAACTTCTTCAAGATGGACATTTTTGGAAGCGAAATGGCAGAGAACTAAATACTTAAATAAGTGCAAAAAACTGTGGATACTGAAACAAAAAGTAAAGGTGCTGGAGAAACTCAGCAGATCTGGCGGCATCTGAGGAGAGGGAAACAAAGTTAATGTTTCCACTCCAGTATGACTCTTCTGCAAACTAATGTTGTCACTAAAATCCTTCAACCCTGGTACCATTTGAGTTATCCCCTTTGCAGACTCTCAAGGACCTTCCAATCCTTCCTAAATAATGGTGACCAGGACTGGGAGTTTGGAATCACATTACTAACACACCAACATGGTCATTATATAATGCTGAACAACATTTCACATGGAACAAGTGCAAATCTAGGTGCAGAGTCATTCCTAGGGTAGGGTAAATCAGGGTGATTGTCACTTTTGTTGTCACCTTTGGCAGCAATTAGAAACCAGCAAAGTTAAACCTGCAGACATGGACACCTTGTTATCGGAATGAAAGGAAAAGCTGGAGAGTCCTGGGTGTGGGTTAGCCACACTGTGTGACTTGCCTGAGGAACAGGAGGACTGAGTACAATTTGTTGCGAGGGACTGGAACACAGTGTCATTCATGTCGGGAGAGCGGGAATAATACGAGCTGCCCCAAAAGAGGAGGAGACAGGGTGATTCTTTCCCTGGGAGAGGAGGGATAATGTGATATACCCTGGACCATGTATTCTACTAGAGATGGTTCTGGCTAAAGGCTTCAGGAAAGTAAAATCTCATTGCTGTCTCTGGTAGAGAATTCCAAATGTTACAAACTTCTGGTTAAAACAAAACTCATCTTAGACATAAATGGCTGCACCTTATTTTTAAACTTTGTCCATGACTCTAGCTTCTGCAAACAAGGGAAACATCTTATCCCTGCATTTGCCCTGTTTATACCTTGAAGTATTTTGTTGGTTTCAATGGGATCCTCTCTCATTCTTTGAAACGCCAGAAATTACAGGTTGACTTTTCCCAATTTCTCTTCATTGGGCAGTCCCACTACCCTGGGAACAAATCTGGGTGAAACTTTGTTTTACATCCTCAACAGCAATGCTATCCTTCCTGAGATAAGGAGACCAAAACTGTACACAGTGCTCTAGGGTGATGTCTGACTAAGCTCCTGTAGAATTGAAGCAAGATTTCACTTCTTTTGTATTCACGTCATGCTGCGATAAAGGCTAACATTCCACTAGCTTTCCTAATAGCTTGCTGCACTCGTATGTTAGCTTTCAGTAACACATTGACAAGGTCTCAAATGAAGTCACCGCACATCTAGACTTTCCAATCTCTCACTATTTAAGAAATATTCTGCACATCTATTCAGCTTCTTAAGGTGGATAACCTCACATTTTGCACATTATATTCCATCTGCACATTCTTGCCCAATGACTAAACCTGTCCAAATCCTTATGAAAATGTCGTACATCTTCCTCACAACACACATTCCTGCTTCGCTTTATATCATCTGCAAATCTGGAACTATTGCGTTTGGTCACCACATACACATCATTGAGATATATTGTGAACAACTGGGGCCCAAGTACTGATCCTTGCATTACACCACTAGTCATAGTTAAGCAATGCAAGAATGACCCATTTATTCCTACTCTCTGTCTTCGATCTGTTACCCAATCCTTAATCCATGTCCATACATAGCTTCGCCTATAATGTGTTTTAAATTTTCTAATCAACCTCCTGTGGGAGACCTTGCCAAAAGCCTTCTGAAAATCCAAATACACTAGAAGTCCCTTTATAAATTTTGTTTATAATATCCTCAAAAAACTCCTACAAATTTATCACAATTTTCCACATACTGACAATGCCCAATTTTTATCCAATTGTCTACTATTACACCTTTTCTGATAGATTCTAGTGTTTTTTCTATTGATGATATAAGGCTGATTGGATCTGTAGTTCCTTTTTTAACCATTCTTAAATAGTGGGGTGACATTTGCAAGCTTTCAATCTGCATTAATCATTCAAGATAATTACCAACGTATCAACTATGCTATAGTGACCTTCTTCAAAATTTTGTAATGTACACTACCAGGTCACATTAGCTTATTAACTTCCAGATCATTACTTCTCCAGTACAACCTTCTTATAAATATTAATTTCCTTCAACTTCTCATTCTCCGTCGTCACCTGAATCTCTAATTCCGGGAGCATTTTTACATCTAGGTGAGGACGTTATTGTATTTGGGGCCGTTCAGAATATGTTTATTAGATTAATTCCAGAGATAAAAGGCTTGTCTTATGAGGCAGCATTGAGCAGGTTAGGCCTATGCTTGCTCGACTTTAGAAGGATGAGAGGAGATCTAATTGAGGTATATTAGATGTAAAGGGTATTGATAAAGTAGACATTGAGTGGATGGTTCCCTCTGTGCAGTAATCTAGAATGATTATAACTCATAGTTTTAGGCTAAGGGGTCACAGATTTAACACAAAGATGAGAAGGTATAACTTCTCTCAAAAGGTCATGAATCTGTGGAATTCACTACTGCAGAGTGTGTTAGACGCTGGGACACTGGATAATTTCTAGTCAAGCAACAGCCTGACGTAGTCCTACTGACGGAATCATACCTTACAGACAATGTCCCAGACTATGCCATCACTATTCCTGGATATGTCCTGTCCCACTGGCAGGACCGATCCAGCAGAGTTATCGGCACAGTGGTATACTTCCTGCAGGGAGTTGCCCTGGGAGTCCTCAACATGGACTCTGGACCCCATGAAGTCTAATGGCTTCATGTTAAACATGGTCAAGGAAACCGCCGGCTGATTATCACGTACCACCCTACCTTGGTGGATGAATCGGTACTGCTCCACGTTGAAAAACACTTGGAGAAAGCACTGAGGATGGCAAGGGCACAAAATGTACTCTGGGTCGAGGACTTCAATGTGGATTTCAAGAGTGGCTTTGCAGCAGCACTCTTGATCGAGCTGGTTGGGTCCTAAATGATGCAGTTGCTAGACTGGGTCTGCAGCAGGTGGTGAGGGAACCAACAAGAAGGAAAACATACTTGACCTCATTCTGACCAATGGGACAGTATCAGTAACAGTGACCTCTGCACAGACCCCCTGGAGATGAAGTCTTGGCTTCGCATTGAGAATAATCTCCATCATGTTTTGTGGCACTATTATCATGCTCAATGGCTTAGATCTAGCAACTCAAAACTGGGCATTCACGAGGCACTGTGGGCCAGCAACAGCAGCAGAATTGTACTCCATCACAGTCTGCAATTTCGTGACCTGGTATATCCCCCACTCAACCATTACCATCAAGCAAGGGGATCAACCCTGGTACAATGGAGACTGCAGGACAGCATGCCAGGAGCAGCACCAGGCATACCTGAAAATGAGGTGCCAATCTGGTGAAGCCATCAAACAGGACTACTTACACACCCAACAGTAAAAGCAACACGTGATAGACAGAGCTAAGCCATCCCATAACCAACAGATCAAATCTAAAGACTGCAGCCCTGGTACATCCAGTTGTGCAAGATTATTTATAGAATCCCTACAGTGTGGAAACAGGCCCTTCGGCCCAACAAGTCCACACCAACCCTCAGAGCATCCCACCCAGACCTATCCACCTATAACCCACCTAAATCTACACATCTCTGAACACTACGGGCAATTTAGCATGGCCAATCCACCTACCCTGCACATCTTTGGACTGTGGGAGGAAACCGGAGCACCCGGAGGAAACCCATGCAGACACGAGGAGAATGTGTAAGCTCCACACAGACAGTCGCCCGAGGGTTGAATTGAACCCGGGTGGAATATGGTGGACAATTAAACAACTCACTAGAGGAGGAGGCTTCACAAATGGCCCCATCCTCAATGATGGAAGAGCCCAGCATATCAGCGCAAAAGATAAGGCTGAAGCATTTGCAGCAATCTTCAGCCAAAGTGCTAAGTGGATGATCCATCTTGTCCTCCTCCAGTGATCCCCAGGATTACAGATACCAGTCTTTAGTCAATTTAATTCACCCTATGTGATGTCAATAAATGGTTGGAGACATTGGATACTGCAAAGACCATGGGCCCTGACAACATTCCAGCAATAGTGCTGAAGACAAGTGTTCCAAAATGCACCATTCCCCTAGCCAAGCTGTTCCATTACAGTTACAACACTAGCATTTACCTGACAATTTGGAAAATTGCCCAGGTATCGCCTGTACATAAAAAGCAGGACAATCCAACCTGGCCAGTTAATGCCCCATTAGTCTACTCTCGATCATCAGTAAAGTAATGGAAGCTATTATCAAGCAGCACCTGCTCAGAGATGCCCAGTTTGGGTTCTGCCAGGGCTACTCAGCTCTTGACCACATTATAGCCTTGGTTCAAACATGGACAAAAGAGCTGAATTCCAGAGGTGAGGTGGGAGTGACAGCCCTTGACGTCAAGGCTACATTTGACCAAGTGTGGCATCAAGGAGCCCTAGCAAAGCTAGAATCAACGGGTATCACGGGGCAAATGCTCCACCGGTTGGTGTCAAACCTGGCTGGTTGCTACAGGTCAGTCATCTCAGCTTCAGGACCTCTCTCACAAGAGTTCCTCAGGGTAGTGTCCAGACTCAACCATCTTCAGCTACTTCATCAATGACCTTCCCTCCACCATAACATGTGTACTGGGGATGTTTGTTGATGACTGCACAATGTTTATCACTATTTGCAACTCCTCAGATACTGAAGCAGCCCGTGTTCAAATGCAACATGATCTGGACAACACCAGGCTGGGACAAACAAGTGGTGTCAAAGGCTAAGACCATCACCAATAACAGACAACCCTTGACATTCAACAGTGTCACCATCACTGAATCTCCCACTATCAACATCCAGGGGGTTACCATTGACCAGAAACTCAACTGGACTTGTCATGTAAACACAGTGGCTACAACAGCAAATCAGAGGCTAGGAATACTGCAGTGAGTAACCCACCTCCGGATTCCCCAGAGCCTGTCCACCAACCACAAGGCACAAGCCAGAAGTGGGATGAAGTACTCCCCGTTTGCCTGGATGGGTGCAGCTCCTACAACACTCAAGAAGCTTGCCACCATCCAGGAAAAAAAGCAGTCTGCTTGATCGGCACCACATCCACAAACATCCACTCTCTCCACCACCAATGCACAAGACGAACTGCAGAAATTCACCAAAGATCCTTAGACAACATCTTCCAAACCTACAACCACTTCCATCTGGGTGGACAAGGTCAGCAGGCACATGGGAACAGCATCACCTCCAGACCACTCACAGCCACTCATCATCCTGACTTGGAAACGTATCACCATTCCTTCACTGTCGCTGGGTCAAATTCCTGGAATTCCCTCCCTAAGGGCATTGTGGGTCAACCTACAGCAGGTGGAGTGTAGCAGTTCAAGAAGGCAGCTCACCACCAACTTGTCAAGGGCAAGTAGGGTCGGGCAATAAGTGCTGGCCAGCCAGCAATGCCTACATCCCATAAAAATGAATAAATAGAAATTAAGGAGGAGATAGTGACTTTTAATTTGTAATGGATTAAAGGGTTATGGGGAGTGGGGAGGAAAGTGGAACTGAGACTGTGATGAGATCACCCATGATTGTATTAAATGGTGCAGCAGGCTCGAGGAGCTGGTTTTCTACTACTGCTTCTAGTTCTTATGTTCTCATCTTCCTCATTGAAATCAGACATAATCACTTAGCTTCACTGGCATTTCTGTGCTCCCCATAATAAATTCTCCTGACTCTGCTTTTAATGGACCCACATTCATATTACCCAAACATTTCTTTTTTATGTACCTATGAAACATTTTACAGTCAATTTTTAATGTCTTTTTGCTAGATTTTGTTCACATTGTATTCCTTTCCTTAACTGTTTCTTGGGCCTCATTTTCTGTATTCTACAACTTTTCAATACTCCAATTTATTGCTGTTTCCAGCCACTTAGTAAGCCTTTTCTTTTAATCTTATCCAATGCTTAACCACCTTTGTCAGCCACAACTAACTGACCTTTTTTGAGTTTTTGTGATTTGAAGGCATCTATAGTTGCTCTAAGCCATATAATTATTCTTTAAAGACTGTCCATTGCCTATGTGGTCATCCTTTTTAATGTGTTTCACAATCTAGCTCTGCAAACGTATGACTCATTCTTTAATAATTTCCCTTAATTAAATTTAACAACCCTGCTTCAGATTGAACGGTCTCCCTTTCAAACATAATGTAAAATTCTATCATAGTATCGTCACTCATCCCTAAAGGTTCTTTTATGACAAGATTATTAACGATACATTTTTCATCACATAATACGAGATCCAAAATTACCTGTCCTCTAGGTGGCCCTTCAACATACTACTTTAGAAAATCATCCCTGTAACATTCCAGAAACTCATCCGCCACAGCTTTAGTGCTCAACTAGTTTACCCAGTCTATATGCAGGTTGAAGTCACCCATCATTGCTGTGGCACACGTGTTACATCCTCCTCTCATCTCTTGACTAATACAATGGGCCACACTACTACAACAATTTCGTGGTCTGTAAGGAATTTCAAATGCCTACTGTCACTTCCGGTTTCTTAGCTCCACCAAATAGTTTCCACACATTGAATCTTGACTTCATCACTAATGTTTTCCCTTGAGTAGAATGGATGAATTTTTTGATGAAGGGTCTAGGCCCGAAACGTCAGCCTCTCTGCTCCTATGATGCTGCTTGGCCTGCTGTGTTCATCCAGCCCTGCGCCTTGTTGTCTCAGTTTCCACACATTGTTCTGCAAAATTAGACACTCCCTTACTAATGTACTGATCCCATCAATTATTATCAGTGCAACTCCAGCTCCATTTCCTGCTCCTCCTTAGATGTTGAAAATCTGGGAAGTTCAGTTTTCAGTCCTGGGAACTAGGCAGCCATGTTTTTGTAATGGCAATTAGGTCATAACCATTTACCGTTATTTGTGCCTTTAGATGATCTACCGCGTTGTGAATACCACATGCATTCAGATAGAAAATTCTTAGCTTTGTCTTTTATGACATCATTCTACCATCAAAGTGCTTGATTTCTCTTATCTTCCCATTTCCCTCCCGGCTTTTCTACTCCCTGTTACCACCTAAACTCCCTTGTAATTTGGGGTAGATAGTATTTCCTGACACAGGATCTGTGGGGTAATAGCACATGCACTGGGTTCCAGATATGTACATTATTGTGTCATGCAGAAAGTCTGTAATGTGCACGTGCACGGAGCTGACTATCGCAAAATTGAAACGGGAATTGAACAGGGCTATGGAGAGGGATAGGGTTGGAGATGGGGAGGAGGTGCAGAGGGTGGATAAGAGATTGGTTAGGGAGATCTCTTCCCCACCTTGGCCTGATCCCCCTGCTACTAACTCAAACCTATTCCCCCACTACCTGATCTCCTCCCCTCCCCCTCCCCCCCAGGTCTTTCACCATTCCCCTCCCTGTTCATAGTTGCATCTGTTAATGTGCATGCTTGTATTTGTAGGGAATAGTGCATATACTCCACAGAGTCAGCTAACCCAGCCTTTGAGTTCGAATCATACAATTCCTACAGTGGAGATAGAGGCCATCAGCCCATCAAGACCCTCCTAAGAACATCGCACCTAGATCCACTCTACCCCAACCCTGCATTTCCCTTGGCTAACCCACCCATTCTGCACAACCCTGAACACTATGTGTCAATTTAGCATGTCCAATCCACCTAATGTGCATATTTTTGGACTTTGGGAGGACGGAAGCGGCACAGTGGCTCAGTGGTTAGCACTGCTGTCTCACGACGCTTCGACTCCAGCCTCGGGCGACTGTCTGCCTGGGAGTTTGCACATTCTCTCCGTGCCGGCGCGGGTTTCCTCTGAATGGGGATGCTCCCACAGTCCAAAGAGGGGCAAGTTAGGTGGATTGGCCATGCTAAATTGCCCTTGGTGCCTAGGATGGGAAATACCGGGATGGTGTGGGTCTGGGTGGGATGCTCCTCGGAACGTCAGTGTGGACTCGAGGGGCTGAATGGCCTGTTTCCACACTGCAGGGGTTCCGTGAAATCTATGAAACTGGAGCACCCGCAGGAAAACAACGCAGACACGGGAAGCTGACGTTTCGGGCCTAGATGCTGCTTGGTCTGCTGTGTTCATCCAGCTCTACACCTCGTTATCTCAGATTCTCCAGCACCTGCAGTTCCTACTATCTCTCGCAGACACGGGAATAACGTGCAAACTCCACAAAGGCAGTAGCAGTATCTGTGGGGAGAAATCAAAGTTAATGTTTCGGGTCTGAGGATGGGTCACCCGACCAGAAACATTGACAAAATATTAAACTCTCGCGACCGGTAAAGAAGAAACGTAGAAAATAAGGGAGCAACAAACTTCTTGAAAACTAATAAAACAGCATCGGCACATTAAACGAACGAACTCTCCGTCAACAGAAATGTAAACGATCAGAGCAGCTGAGTGTAACTGCATAAACACAAAGAGAGTCCCGCACTGAAACTGGCGATGCCGTTCACTTACGCGATTACTTGCTGTGTGATCTTTCGAAGCTGCACCGCATCGTAATGTTTCAGCACCGGCTCCCAGCGCTGCTCGGCCGGCACCTCCAAACTCACATTGAAACGAGGAGGAGAAAAATCCCCCCGATCAACGGGGAGTAAACAGAATAACAGCAAGTGCAAATACAATAACATTTTAGCAGCAACAGGAAGCAGATCGTATTAACTCCCGCTCAGCAACAGCGAAATTTCATTTTGAACTAGAGCCTATTGTGACAGGAAGTGCAACACTTCCCCGTTGTGCAACGCTCCTGTAACTTTAAGACTTGTTTACTTCTTACGAAGTGCACACGCTCTTGAAATGAGCGCACAATCTGATGGGTGGAGAAGCTCTTTTAGGGGAATGTTCCACACATGCACAGTTAGCAACCGAGTACAGAAAACAAAACTTACCAACAGCTCAACCAAAAAAAAAGACTAGAGATAG
>NC_063332.1:106132347-106142413 GCF_021869965.1 Rhincodon typus
GTTGATCGTCAATTGTCAATTTGTATGTTGGACAATATACGCCATTGTGGAATTGAGTTTTCTTTTCCATGTGTTGAATGTTGTGATCTTTTTTGTAATTATGTCCATGACTGAACATTCTAGAAAGGAGAATATTGACTGATCTCCAAAATATTACATTTGCATGGGTTGTAGTTTGACAAAGGCAAGAATCTTTAATTTTTGCAGTCAACCTCCATGCAAAATTTCAAACTTAATCTCTCCACAGCTCTCTTGTATTCTTACAAAATAATGTTACTTTTGTATCATTGGTGTTGTGGACTCAGGTTCTTGTTCTGAAATACAGTTTGCCCTTCCCTTGTAATAGATTCAATGATCTAAAGTTGAAGGGATAAATTGAGCATTGTAGTCTAATATCTAGACCATAAAAATGAAAAAAATGTAATTTTCATGCAGTGATTTTGTTCTTTACCAACATTAAAATGAGTGAGAGCACAATCTCACCTACCAGAATATCTTTGCAACATATTATGATCCACAGATTTTAATTCTCAAACCTCCTGTCAGTGTTATAAAGAACATTTTCATAATGTGGTTATTTGATGAAGCAGATCAATATGTACCGTGACGCTGCCTCTGACCCCGTGAGTATTCCAATAACAGCAATCTTCTCTGATGCATCATTTTTGGATAGTGAATCATATGGTGTTATATTGGCTTTTAGTGTATAAACTGCAAATGCTTTTAAAATTCATCCCTCTGTGGACCACTTTTATTTGCTAATGAAAATCCACTGTAATGGAAAGTTTGTGATGAAATAACTGCTGTGAAATTAGCTATATGTATTATGAATTGGTTTTTTCAGCACTGAAAATAATTAGTACTACATAACAATGAAATGATTATATTTTACCCATTTGTGATCTAATAGTTATTGATGCTGCTTGTGCCACCTACCTTTAAGAACATTAAAATAGGAGCAGGAGTAGCCATGTGGTTCCTCAAGGTTGCTGCTCCTTGCAAAAAGATCGTGGCTGAGATTCTACTTGCACACCACTTTTCTATAGTCCTTTATTTCCTTAGTGTTCAAAAACTATCGATGACGACCCTTTGGGGCAGGAATCCAAAGAATCTCAGCTCTCATAGTGAAGAAGTTACTCCTAATCTTGATCCTAACCCAATCTCCTGAGAGCACAGCCTCTGGTTGCAGGTTGTCCACCCAACAGAAAACTGCCTCTTCGCATTTACACTGTTAAGCCCTTGAAGAATTTCATAGAATTCAGTCAGGTATAGTTCTACTATATTCAATAAAGACTATATTACTCGATCTGTTCTCACGACAGCGATTTCATTTAGGAATCAGTTGAGACAACGTTCATTGCACTCCCTATAAGGCCGAGTTAATCTTTCTTACAAAGAGAGAAACTCCATCTAGTGGCCTCAACAAGCCTTTCATAATTGCAAAGAGACTTTCTTATATTTGCAGTCCAGCTGCTTTACAATAAAGACTGAAAAGCTATCATATTATAAAACAAAGTGCTGAGGATTCTGGAAATCTGAAATATAAGAAAATTATGGTGGAAAAACTCAACAGTCTGGCAGCATCTGTGGCATTTCAAGTCCAATATGCCTCCTCTTATGAGTTTCACCAGCACCTGCTGTTTTTATTTAAGCCTAACATATTTCTTTTCTAACTTCTTACTGTGATTGGTGTATGGGCTCATCCAAATTCCTCTTCATACTAATATTTACTAATATTTCTTTATTATTAAAAAAGTGCCTGTTTTACTGTTCTTTCTACCAACATGATAATTTCACATTTCCCAAGTTAAATATTTTAAAATATTTTCCCTCTTAATCCCTAATACATTGCTAACATGGATTGTTTATTCTTGTTATTGCTTTTTGGTCACCTGCTGTTAGCTTAGTTTCCTTATTGGATGTATTGGAACATGCTGAGAAAATTTATGGGAGATAAAATTATCAGGATGCATCCTTGCAATAAGTTAACTGGAATAGTAAGTGTCAATATGGATAATCTCTTCCTAGAAAGAAGGAAGTTCAATGGATTTATTAACTGGTGCTTTTCATGATGTCTTTTTCCCTTTACTTTCTTATACAGGTGGGAGTTAGTTGGATCTATTTCACACTGCAGGGCTGGAGCTGGAGTTGCTGTGTGTGCCTGTCTGGTCAGCCAAATCAGAGATGTGGGTCAAGGGTCCAGCAATGTCGTCGACTGCATGTGACATTTACAACTGTTGTGGAATTCAACAGAGAAGATAATATCACAGAAGAAAGTTTTCATTCTGATCAATCAATTATTACAGAATGAAAATGAAGACGGGAAGAATTGATCATGCACCTTGTAATTGTTTTGTTCAGTATATGAAGTACTTGGCATTTTCTTGCAGGTAGATTTGATTGTCAGAATGATTCTAGATGTTGATACTATCCTGTTAGCCTCTGTGCCCTTTCATTTGCATTGCTGCTCCTTTGGAACTGTTCAAAGTAGGATTGAATGCATAATGCACTCGCTCTGTGAATTGAATTTCTCAGTATAAATCTTAGATTCAGCTCTGCAATATTGACTGTGGACAAATAAATTTAGTTTTAATATTTCTTAATATAATAGCATAAAGCGATGCTGAAGAAAAACAAGCTTGGTGGCAGTTTTAAAATGTGACACGCCAAAAGCACAAATGTTGTAGATTGTATTTCACATTGAAAAATGGATTGGTTCTAAAATCTCTTTTTTAAAGGAATGGTAAGTATATTTCTCCACTTCCTCCTCTGTTCCAGTTCTAAGTCATTTGTGGTAAGTGTGTGGCCGTGTTTTTCTTTTTCAGTAAACCTTTTAAGCTACATATAATTATCCATGGTTTCAATGAGACATTTGTTAAGCAATAATTACTGTTTGTGGAGTTATATGCAATAGTGCACTATTCCTTGTTTAATGGCCAAACTGATGTCTGTATCCTCATGAGTGATTTGCACTTCTGCACAAATTGAAAACAGTAGCATTTTCAAAATTATACATGCCTGGGCAGTCAAAAAAATGGGCTAAGATTTTCAGTAGTAGTGCTATTGTACATCATCTTGTTTCATTTCTCACAACTGCGTATTCCATAAATACTTGGAGAAAGAAAACACAGCTTAAATATTGCATAAGTTGATATACCTACAGATCTCTATGTATTAGCTGTGAATATTTACTTGGTGTATTTCTCCTTTGAGTTTTATTTTCAGTGCAAAGGAGTTATTATGGATTTTGAGAATGAATGAAGCAATGTGTTTCTCCTTTTTAAATTTGGAAAAACTTTGAGAGTGCTTCTGTATTTTTGCACATTAAGCTCTTGATTACAGCCAGGATCCTCATGGAATGTGCTTCCCCAAACAGGGAGTTTTAAACTCAAGGATAATTTCAGCCCAGTCATCATGTATGGTTTCATGCAAAGGCGTCTTAGTTGAAGAATTGTCAGTCGTACAGAGGGACAGAAATAAATCTTCATTGTTTGGACTGGGGATCGATTGGAGAAAGCAAATATGTACAGAACTGTTGTCCACCAATTTGTTTTTGAGATAATCCAGTCTGATAGCAATAAGAAATGTGTTGGAATTCAGAGCATTTCAAGTTATAGTTTACAGCCATCATGAGAGGTAGCATACAAAAACAGTAAATAATATATTTTTGTGAATGCTTCAGACTAAGTAAGAAATACATTTCTGCAGTACTGAGCTGGTAAATAAAATGCCAACAAGGAAAATCCAGTTGTCCTCATTTAACCCTTAAGTATATTTAACTAATGCACTGTTTTGAAAACATTATTCAGAAAGATTTGTGAACTGATTGAAGATTAGTAGTCTTTAATTAACATTCTCAGCAGTTATTTTTGAAATAGGTTCATTGTAATAGTTGAAAGCATGCATATTGTTTAAAAACTAATTTGAAAACCCAAAATATTATGTTCATTTCAAATGAATAATAAATTATTTTGTGTGGCTTTTTGCTTTATTGATTATTATCATTTGTGAATTATTTGCAATGGTTTGATTATCATATTTCAAATGCAATAAGATTTAACTACATTTTTATTAGCAGCGCTGAGTTTCATTAAAGACTTTTGTAGCTTGAGTAAGAGTTTCGTTATGTCTCAATCTTTATGTACAAATAAGATTTGTAACCTTGTTATAATTTGAGGCATTGTATTGTCTTTAATATTAATATATTACATGTATAATATATATAAAAACCTGCATTTGTGTGCACTTTTTGTCAACTGTTTTTCATTCTAAATTGTAATGTCCATATTGTAATGAAAACTGCTTAAGTAATCTGTTTTACTGTGGCCTTGCCCCAGCAGCAGAAAGGTGAGAAGAGTTAACCAGATATATGGTCAGCATCTAAATTAGCACCTTCTAATCAAACTCCTACGGTCTGCCTTCAAGACTGGCCCCTGTTTAGAGGATGGTGGCAAGTGCCTGGTACCTCAAATTAGATGGCCTCAGGCAGGAAGTGTTCATCAGGCTGGTTGTCAGCCTCTTCAGAAGAAAGAATACTCTGATTTTTACCAACCTTCCTCATTCCTGCCCAAGCCATGAGCTCAGTTGTAAAGTCTTTTGTCAGCTGACAGTGTGGAAGAACACAAGCAACATCAAAAAAATCAGAAAAGGCAGGTGATACACTTCAATTTGTTTTAGCAACTGAATTATAAGGGCAACTCCAAAATGTTGCATTAGTTGCCTTAAATGACAATACAGGAGTGCGCTGCACTAACCTCACCCATTTCGGTATACTCAATATGTAGATTGTTCAGCAAGTCAAATTTGCCAACATATCAACTGTTAATAAACCATGGGATTAAGGAAATTATGACGCGGCAGGCAGAGGCTGCTCCTGGCAGACTTCAGTCAGAACTGTACACGAACTGTCTCGGTGATGTTTGATCACCACAGGCCAGGGCAGACGTGGAGCTAAGGTGATAGAGCAGAAGCAGTCCAGGGAAGGGAAAGAAAATGAACCCTGAATACAGAGTGCCATCCTTCTATCTGTCAGGTTCCTGTTCCTAAATAAAAACAAGGTGCTGGAGGAACTCTGTGTCTGGCAGTGCTTGTGGAGAGAGAAGCAGAGTGAAAATTTTGAGTCCAATATTATTACTGTTTCTTGCTGGTTAGCAACCACTGCTCAAATTTTTTTTTTTTTTTAAACCCATTCAACAGAATTAACCACTGGATGACACCCTTCCCAGAATGTGTCAGAACATTTTTAGACAATAGTGTGACAGCAAACTCTGGAGCAGCCCTTATAGCCAGAATTCTGCACAGGTAAAATATTGACATAGCTATTCTATGTGAAACAGAGGCATCTCATCTTGAGGAAGTAAGCACTTAATCTCTTTCCTTGTCCCATTTTACAATGAATTTGATTAGTAGATTCACTTCATCAAATAATTCTGGGATGGTTGGGGAGTTAGTTGGCTGAGAAACATGATGAGTGCAGATTACTGATGTTTTTGTGTAAGGATAATTCATAAAACCTAGGAATAGGCCTTCTGTGGTAGAGAATTCGACAAGTATTTTAAATTTTGGTTTTAACAAACTTGTTTGTGGCTTAGAAGTAGCAGAGCTTCAACCCACTGTGCATTGTCTTGACCAGTAAAGAGTGCAGTGACGCTAGGAAAGCTTGTGATGTGTATCGCATGTAAAATGTTGGGAGGTTTTGAATCCACAAGATAAACAGGATATTCACATTTGCGAGAAGTGCCAGAAGTAGCAATCCTTGAACAACATGTGACTGATTTGGAGCAGTGACTGTCTTCACTGCACACCGTACAGGAAGGAGTGGGGTTTCTGGAACAGTTGTACCAGAGTGTGATGGATCCAGATCATGATAGCCATGTAAAGAGGAATGTAGAGATGACAGCAGAGAGTGACCGATGACTCCTTGGAGCTTCTTAACAAGTATGAAATTTTAGATGTCTATTCAGTGAGAAACACCCACTGTACCCTGGTGCCTGAGGCTGCTTTGGGAAAAGAGAGAGGCTGGTAGGTAGATTAGAAAGGTGGTAGTAGTGGGTGACTCAATAGTTCGAGGGATCAACAGTCTAATTTGCAGCAGAGATCGCCAGTCCCTTATGGACTTTTGCCTCCCAGGTACAAGGATTCAGGACATAATTGAATAACTGGATAAACTACTGGAAAGGGACGCTGAACAAACAGTGGTTGGTTCCCACGTAAACCACAAAGACATAGGGATAGCATGGAGGATAGCTTGCAGATTCAGGCGTTAGGACCTTCAGGGCTGTAATCTTAGAAGTACTACTGTGCCAAGTGCTTCACCATTTAGGCAAAGGCAGATCAGGGAGTTAAATGCATGTCTTGAGGGATAGTGTAGAAGGAGGATTTTAGATTTTTGAGACATTGGGATCACTTTTGTGAAAGGAGGAAGCTGTTCCGAAGAGATGGGCTTCGCCTGAGCAGAAACAGAATTAATAGTAGACAGTGTAGATTTAAACTTTAAGTTGGAGGGTGGGTTGATTAATGGGCCTAGTTTTGGAACTACCAGAGAGGGCAAAAGAGAGAAGCTTGGGGGAAAAAGAAGTGAGGGATGGCTTGAGTGTTAACCATGAACAAATAAATGGTCAGCTTTCAATAGGCAAGAAAGAGATAAGAGCAGTGTTAAACTGTATGTATGTAAATGCATAGAGTATCATGAACAAAATTAGGGAACTGGAAGCAGAAATTGCTCCAGAGAGATATGATACAGTAGCATTGACAGAAAAATGGTTCTTGTCAGATTAGGACTGGATACTTAACATCCAGCATTATAAGGCTTTTAATAAAAACAGGTTGGGTAAAACAGGAGGTAGTATAACAGTCTTGGTTAAAGATAGTATCATTGTCTTTGAATAAGATGCAGATTCTTTATGATTGGAGGTGTGAAACAGGAAGGGAGCGTGACTTTGTTGAATGTTTCTCATAGACTTCCAAGTAATGGGGAGGAAGTAAAAGAGAGCATTTGAAGGCAGATTATTGCAATATACAAGACAAGTAGGGTTGTGATAGTTGGTGATTTTGATTACCCTCAGGTAGGCTGGGAAAAGCTAGAGTGTGGGGCATAGAAGGGGAGATACTCCTAAAAATTTGTACAGGAGAACTTTCTGGAATAGTACATTTCTAATCCTACCAGAAAGGGAGCAGTGCTAGCTCTGATCGTATCAAATGAGGCAAGCCAAGTGGAGAACATCAGAGCAGGAGAGCATTTGGGAAATAGCGATCATAATATAGTAAGCTTCAATATTAACATGGAAAAGGATAAAAATCCGTCAATATTAAGATCCCAGAGTGGAAACGGGCTGATTTTAGGCGTCTAAAAGTTGAACTAAAGCAGACTGATTGGAAACACATGTTGGATATAGAAGTGGATGAAAAATGGGAGAATTTCAATAGAGTGCTGAATAGTGTAGAAGCTAGGTATATACGCATGACAAATAAATATGGAGTATCCAAAGATAGAGAATCCTAAGTGACTATGGATGTAGATGAGAAAATAAGGAAGAAAAAGAAGGCATATGATGTATTCTGAATAATAGTGGCAATAGAAATCAAGAAGAGAATCTGAAATACAGGAGAAATGCTTAGGCTGGATTAAGAAAGGTTAAGAGAAGCCTGAGGAAAAGAAGACTGGCTGCTGTAACTCAAATAAAATGTTCTTCAAAAACATATTAAATGTAAAAGATTAGTGAACGATAGAATGAACCCCACAACGAACAAGCAGTGTAAACTGCACATTGAAGCAAGGGATATGACAGAAGTACTAAATGAGTACCAAATTAGAAAATTGTTACAATGGCCTAGTTGAAAATGTTTTTTTAAAAACTGAACTGTATTGTGATAGGTAAAGAAGAGGCCCTAAAAAGCTGGCAGCACTCTGCATTGATAAGTTGCCGAGCTTGGACGGGATGCATCCTAGATTGTTGAGAGAAGTAATGGAGTAAATTACAGAGCTGTAGACAAAAACTTTCCAGGCCTGTCTGAACACAAGATTAGTTCCAGGGGACAGGAGGATTACAAATGTGATACCATTGTTTAAGAAAGGAACAAAGGATAACTCAGGAAACTACAGCATGATATCAATTATGAGAAAAATGAAGGCCTTGATATGGGATAAGGTAAATGTATACTTAGTATTAACTTATTTTCTGCATTTTTATAAACAGTCAACATTGGCTTTGTCAAGGGCAGGACATGTCTGACAAATTTGATTGTGTTCTTTGATAAGGTAACACAGGCAGTAGATGGGGTAGCGCTTTCAGAAAGCATTTGATACAGTACCATGTAGTAGGTTGGTTAGCATGTTAGAAATGTTTGGGATTGGTGGGATCTTGGTGGCGTGGATTAGAAGTTGATTAAAAGATGAGAAACAGAAAGTAGGTATGGATGGGCATTCATCAGATTGGAGATGAGTTGAAAATGGCATTTCAAACATGGAGTTTGGTTTTGGGATCCTTGCCTTTTCTGATTTAAATAAACAATTTGGAGATTGGTGTTGAGGGCAACATCTCTATATTTGCAGATGATACTAAGCTAGGGAAAATAGTGAATTATGAGGATGATGCTGAGCAACTTCAGAGGGACATTTTAGCCAGACCTCCCTATTTTTGTACCCTATTTCTTTAAAATAAAGGCCAACAGTCCATTTACCTTTACTATTACCAACTGAACTTGGATGCTAGCTTTTAATAATTCAAACATTATCCCAAATGCCTATGTCCCAGAGCTTTCTGCAGTCTTTTCCCCAGTTAAATAATATTCAGGTTTTCTTTCCTTCCTGCTAAAGTGCATAATGTCATATTTTCACTTATATTTCATCTGCCAAGTTTTGCCCATTCATTTAACCTGTCTATAATCCTCTGTAAATTCTTTGTTTCATCCTCACTACTTCTGTTTTAAAAGAAATTACCATGACTTTAGAAATACTTAGCAGTTCATCATTAAACTCTTCAGAGAGAAAACCTGTAAGTCAAAATCCAAAAATCTGAACTTATAATGAACAATATTAAAAGTATATATGTGTATCATCCACCCTACATTTACTACTTTACAAACAGATATAGTGATTGAGTTTGAAGAAGCTATCACAATAAGTTTAGCCAGCAGTTCCAATACTTATGTGAATTCACTTTGAATTTAACAGTAAAATTGCTGCTCAAAGAGCATCAAAAGCATTATTATTATAATAATTATTCGACATATCTAAACACTTTTCTTCTAAAAAAAGTAAAAGTAATCACTCCTGTTTTGCTCTTTTCCCAACTTATTTTCCTTCCTGTTCTTGCTCAATTTTAATTTATTACAGTAGCTGCAGCTAATTGGCCTCTCTAAATCGGGCACTATTACCATAGCTCATTCTACATCATTTCAAACACTGGCTGCCTTCCTTATTAACTTTCTTTTCAACATTTGTTCATGGGATGTGTATGTCACTGGCTAAACCAGAGTTATCTCTCAATGCTCTGAGAAGGCGGCGGTGAGCTGCCTTCTTGAACCACTGCTTGCCTTGGGGGTGTAGTTACACCTACAAGGCCGTTGACCTAGTGAAATTTTGACCTAGTGAAAGTGAAGTTACAATGAAATATTTCCCAAGTCAGCATGGTGTGTGGCCTGGAGGGGAACTTGCGGGTGGTGATGTTCCCATGCACATCTTGCCCTTATCCTTCTAGGTGGGAAAGATCATGAGTTTAAAAGTTGCTGTCAAAGAAACTTTGCTGAGTTACTGTAGTGCACGTTGTAGATGACACACATCTGCGGTTGCATGTCAGTAGTGAAGAGAGTGAAAGTTTGAGATAGTGGATGGGGTGCCAATCAATCAGGCCACTTTGTCCTGACTGGCATCAAGCCTTTTGAGTGGTGAGGCTGCACCCATCCAGGCACATTCCTGACCTTAGAGATAGAAAGAACTGCCAATGCTGGAGTCAGAGATAGAAAGAACCGCCAATGCTGGAGTCAGAGATAACACAGTGTGGAGCTGGAGGAATACAGCAGGCCAGGCAGCATCGGAGGAGCAGGAAAGCTGACGTTTTGGGTCAGG
>NC_063332.1:106142813-106163972 GCF_021869965.1 Rhincodon typus
GATGCTGCCTGGCCTGCTGTATTCCTCCAGCTCCACATTGTATTATCACATTCCTGACCTTAGCCCTGTTAGATGGTGAACAAACTTTAGGAGACTGGAGGTGAGTTGCTTGCTGCAGAATTCCCTGACCTGCTGTTGTAACCATAATATTTATATGGTTGGTCCTTGCTTTTAATTTGTATATAGTCCACATGGCATTTTTGAAATAGAATTTTAACAATTTTACTTATCTGTTTACAGGACTGGCTCTAAAAACAATTTTCCAGCCTGATCAAAACTAGCAAGTGCAAGTTACAGTGATAAAGTGTAGTTTCAGCAGAGTGCCCTAGTTTACAAAGGGGAATATCAGGCATAGTTTTCTTCTACTAATATTCAGAGATTCCTTCAGAAGAGAGAGAGTAAGTATGTGAGCATGTTAGTGAATGTGTGCGGGAGTGAGTGGGTGGTAAATTTGATACCGACAGAGAAGCCTGTCAACATTTGCTGTCAAAACCTAGCCATGTGAGATATTAGAAAGATGATTATAAGACAGCTTGGGTCAAAACCTTCAGGAGAAAGAGGGAGAAATTTTAAGTAGGATATATTATTGCATTAAATCTTTTTTTCTGGGGGGGGACGGTGGCGTTTTGATTGGAGATAGGTGATTTTTCATCTTTTGGGAACTTCTGCCTTCATTTGGTCCAATATTTTTAACCTCAAATATGTTGTGAAGGAAATAAAACTCTATTAGTATTAAATTGACTTACTTTCATGTTTAATGTGAAATACAATGCATTTCCTGGGTGTGATATTGTACTACATCTGGTCTTTAAATTGGTCTTGGTGAGCAAGGATGAAACTATTTACTTGCTGTTGTTATTCACAGCTGCCACCAGATCTTTAGCATTCTGAATGCAATTTATTTCCCCTTGCTGTTGTTTTCAGAACTATATTGTTCTAAAACTACCCATGAAGCCTATATTTTCCATCACTTTCATTTGACCTCCTTCTATGCAAAATTGTCAGGCATCAGTTAGACAAGACCAATTTACAACTCAGTCTGTGAATACCTTTTGGAATGAATCTGTCTGAATTAATGTCTGACACAAATGTACTTTCACTTATCTTGTAGCACAAAATTAATGCATTATTTGGTTGGTGACATTTAAACATCAGAAACTTGCCAGCTGATGAGATACAACTGCTTTCATTGCATTTATTTCATCCTTCAATCCCAAAAGATGTGATATTACTATATCCATGCTTTCAGGGTTAAGATTCCACCATCTGGAATTGTGTTGATGAAATAAATAAGCAGTTCTCAAATTCTGGCTCCTGGAAATTAAAAAAAGGCTTCTAACCTGTTCCTAGTAGAAAACGTATTGTGATTCTGGACACTAAAAGCAGATTTCTTTAATGCTCCAGGTTTATTTAACAGAATAGAGAATAATCTTAGTGGTTTCTGTTTTTGCTGTTCCTTTTAAAAATTATATGATTCAGTCTACATTGACTCTTTTTTCCCTTCTAAATTTATGGAAGGATACCTTTAATTTTGATTTTGAAAATTGGCAGATGTCATCTTGGATTCTGGGTACCGATAACTAGCAACCAGTAGTTGGGGTGGTTTGCTGCCACCAATCCTCTTTCTACTCTTTTAAGGTGAATTGCAATGGTCCAGCCAGCTGCTAGTGAAGCACTGTGATAAAAGTCAAAAGATCAATGAAAATTAAAATATTATTACCCCAGGTGGCACCCAGCAAATGGGAAGTATGCAACTCTCCCTCAAATTACCTGACAGTACAAATCACCGGCAATTGTGTTGGTAGGATAATTTGAAACCACACTTCAACAGTGACTGATGCTTAAAAAAATCAAATGCTTGAGACCATTCAGTCACACTGCCCCAAACTTATAGCTACTCTTTCAAAATAAGTAACTGTTTTGAAGCTGAAGTGGAAGAGGGTAATTGAGTTGTGGATATAAATAATTATAAAACTGTCAGGAGAGATTATTGCATACCTCTGAAGCAGGTGGGACTTGAATCGGGCATCCTGCTTCAAAGGTGGGGTCATGACCACTGCCCCACAAGAACCCAAAACAGGTTAATGAATGTGTGGGTTTTACAACAATCGATGTTAGTTTCATGGTCATCATTACTGGGACCAGCTTCAATTTCCAGATTTTATTAATTGAATTTTAATTTCACAGTTCCTGTGTTGGTATTCATAACCACATTGTTAGCCTAGGCTTTTGAGTTTCTGGTCCAGTGGCAGTACCACTACCACCATTACATGCTCTTTCTAGGTATTTTAAAATCAACTTATTTAGAGATATTCTAACATGGCTTATGGTGTATAAGGGACTTGAACCTGCACCATGCGGACCAGAGGTAGGGACATTACCACTGCATCACAAGAGCCCTTCCAATCTCCTGTTTCAAACAAAACTATTATCAGGCTAGACAGCCCTTGATGGGGCAAAAGCCCTCCAATACATGAGAGGTCTAAGGGTCCATCTAATTATTAGTGGTAGAAGATGAAACACTTAACAAAAGTTCACAAGAAGACTTATCTTATATTACAAGGGACAATTTGTTGTATGACAGCAATAGATATAATTCACACTAATTAGTTAGGCATAATTACAACAATCGGGAACCAAAGGTGACATGCCTGTCACCACTAGGATCTCATGCGAGACTGTTCATTCTCCACTCAAAGAATATGTTACATCATCAGAATACATGGAACTAATATAACTTCAACATTAAATCTTTGGTTTCTGCACCAGACTTTTTGATGTGATTGCATATACTTTTGTTTTGCAATATTGTGGATGTTCAGTTCTCTGTCTGCACTAACCAGATTCTGCCACCAGATAGAGCCTGCACAACTAAGCCTTCATCAGATGACAATGTAATTTTAACATATGTTCATAGTAGATGTGTAAGATTATGTGGTGCAGTGGTAGCGTCCCTACCTTTGAGGCCGGAAGCCTGAGGTCAAGTCCCACGTGCTCCAGAGGTGTGTAATAAAATCTCTGAACAGGTTTATTTGAAAATATCTACAGTGTTTATTTAAGGTAATGTTCTTACCTCTGGGCTAGGCAGTCTCAGTTCAAGTCCCATCTGTCCTGGACATATGCTATAGAATGGCTGAACTGGTTGATTCAAATAGCTGTAGTGATTCCATTCATATTGCATCTCTGCTATATTTTAACATTTACTTTTATTTATGATTGTAATAATGCTTAAAAGTTTTTTTTGGCTGAAAGACATCCTGAATTACCCAATTGTACAGAGATTCTGTTGATTTATTTTGTAATACAGATTTTCAGCTGTTTCAGTGAGGAATACATGGTATTGCACATTCATGATACAGTCTTTCAACCTGTACCATTTTTGTCTGATCAAAAGACGTTCACAAGAAACTAACTTTGGTTATATCATTGATTACTAAGTAAAACTATGCTTCATTTAAAGTCATTTCACTTAAAGTAATGATTTTCAGCAACCTCAACTGTAACCTCAGGTGAGGATGTCCTGATTCAGATGTGAGACTCTGTGTACTTCTCCATCATGATTTTGTTCAAGACTGTCCAATTTTCCACCTGAAGATTGTGTTACATCATCAGTTTGGATTGAGTAATGCAACTTTAATAATAACTCTTACTGAACTATTAATTTATGCAACAGCAGGTGTGAATATTTCACTAGTGCAGGCATTCTAATTGTATATTTTTTTCTCAGCAAGAGAATTGGAGATTCATCAGTAGGATGTGATGGCATTGTCTATGTATCAATAACCATGGTTTCTGTTGGTCTATTAGAATGGAGAGTTAAAAACTTACCTGAAAAGAATCCTATAAGTGCAATTGATCAAGATTTGAGCAAATCTGTTGTATGTATATGAATAACTGATGATCTGTACAGAAGCAATATTCCCTCTAATGTTCCTTTGCTTTGCATGGCCTGTTTGTTGCACTGCATGGTTCCTTTAAGATTGCTGCAGGATTATAAATGCTGACAGCTTAAAGGGACCACTGTTTGTGTGTAGCATGTTAATCCTCTGCACATTACAATCCCAATTCCAGTGCAGACATGCACTTGCACACCTTAGACGGAACATTGCTCAAGAAATCTAAATAACACTTAGAGCACCACTAAATCTGTGGTTTTACCTTACACTGAAACAGATAGAAATTGAACTGTTTGGGAGCAAACCTACTGAGCTCAGTTTTCCCACAGAGAAGAAACAGTGGACGAAATTTGCATGGTTAATAATATTAACAGCAGTAGAAAAGTTGAGGAGGTAGTGAAGGATGCTACATATTAACTAAGGCAGTCACAATTCTATGAGCCAAACACAAAAACAAACTCATCCATCAAATCATTAACAGTGTAAGAGTGAGTCATAGTATTAGATTCTATCTTTCCAACTTGGACTAAGTAGACTTTACACTAATATTTGAAACTAATGAAGAGAGAATTTCTGTATGACTTCCCACTCTTTCCTTGGAAGATTTGCTGAATCACTTCTTCACTTCTACTTTTGATGTCGTCCTCTCCAATGAAATCATTGTCATTAGGTACAACTTCCATCTTTGTGCCTTTTGAACTTGAGAGAATAGACTTAAACAAACCTAATGCCATAATTGCCATAGCTATGTCTCATCAAATCTTCAACTTGAAGGAACCTCCAACATGGGACTTGTGTCACTGTTTCCCAGTTGGAGATCTGAAGATTTTTCTAGCAGTGATATTTTAGTACCTCTATCAAATTTCCTGTGAAGGAAAAGTTGAAAAACTGTTTTCAAAAATAAATAAATACTGTAACTGCCTTGCTATCCACTTTGAAAGATGAAAGGTGATATTCCAAGTCACAGTCACCCAGCTGTCTGGCATCTCTTATTTCTAGAGTTGTTGCAATTACTTCTGGTACAGTTTATCATCATGATTAATTAATATGCGGATTATAATACTAATGTTGCATGGCAACCATGCACTGTGTCTGGACACATACGGTTTTGAAAATACAAATATGAATCATAGATGACCCAGAAACTATTACCAGGTAAGAGATGAACATATTAGGCAGAATGTAATAAATGTTACTGTACATTTTATGGTG
Source organism: Rhincodon typus (assembly GCF_021869965.1). Taxonomy (NCBI): domain Eukaryota; kingdom Metazoa; phylum Chordata; class Chondrichthyes; order Orectolobiformes; family Rhincodontidae; genus Rhincodon; species Rhincodon typus. Next base: position 106,147,922 of record NC_063332.1, read on the forward strand.
TAATCCTTTTTTTTTTAAATTCCTGAGTCCCTGGCACTTGTTCTTAGAGCTGTGGCTGATGGGATCAGACAAGAAGAGGTCAAAGAGGTGCTTTGAGAAAAGAAGCTTAGAAGCATGTCTGCCCTGCTAGCATAGTGGAAGGTTTTGTTCTGAGATTCAGTGTGTTGAAGTCAGATTTGATGAGACATAGCTATGGCAATTATGGCATTAGGTTTGTTTAAGTCTATTCTCTCAAGTTCAAAAGGCACAAAGATGGAAGTTGTACCTAATGAGTGATGTTGATGACAATGATTTCATTGGAGAGGAGGACATCAAAAGTAGAAGTGAAGAAGTGATTCAGCAAATCAGCAACTAAAGAGGTATTGTGAAGAACCAAAGTCTTGACAATTCAGAGTTAGACAACCCAGGTGAAAACATTATACATTATTGATTTTGAAAATTCCTGAATTCATGAAACAGTTTCAAATTTCTTGATCTACAAAGAAGTTCCTTTTCCCTCCACATGCATGGTGTCCCTTTAACAATGACAGTTTATGGCAGAAAAAGATAAAGAATAACAATCTGTCTGCTTTCAGGTATTTGTTCTTCTTAAGATGGCTATTAGGACATGCCTGGGAGCAGGCAGTAAATGATTCTACTTCCTGTTTTGGAAGGAACATTTGGCTTCTTCTTGGTCATGCTCCCCAGTAGCACATTAGGAATGTGGTCAGCTTGGAGTGCTTCGATGTTTCATCCACCAAACTAGAAATTTTCAAAAATATTGAAAACTTTTCTTGACGTTTATTTTGTTTTCTGTTTTGTTTGGGAAAGTTTGACATACTACTAATTGCATTCAAAATCGCAACAATTGTGGGTTCATTGTTGCACCAGTGTTGACTTGGCAAGTAAAGTCAACTTAATACCTCCAGCAAGAAAATACCTCGGATACAAAAAAAAATTAAGTTAGCATAATTTATGTAATGACACCATTTTTCACTCAGTGAAAAAAAAAAGTAACTTTATTAATTGATGGCATTTTGTGAAGATTTCTACCCTTCTTCCATCCTGGGAAAGGAATATCTTCTTCACTCATCTTGAAGAAGATGACAGAATAATAAAGGAAAACCAAACTTTACAGAAACTTAGTTGAGAGAAGGGCAAGACCAGCAGCTCAACTTTCTGGAGGTTTAGATATTTGATAGGGATGTAAAGGGGCGACCTGATAGAAGTTTATAAAAGTATAAGAGACATGGATAGTCTGATTCTTTTTCCTAAGGTGGAAATATCAAATACTAGGAGCCATAGGTTTAAGGTGAGAGGGGTACACTTTAAAGGAGATGTACGAAGCAAGTTTCTTTTTTACAGAGATGGTGGTAGGCGCCTGGAAAGTGCTGCCAGAGGGGGTGGTAGAAGCAGGTATGAAAGCAATGTTTAAGAAGCATTTAGACAGACACATGGATAGGCAGGGACTAGTGGGATACAGACCATGTGCAGGCAGATGGGATTAGTTTTAAACTGAAACTATGGTCAGTACAGACATGGTGGGCCATAAGGCCTGCTCCTGTGCTGTGCTGTTCTGTACTTAGTGAAAACAGCAACTCTCCGCTGAGTCCCCATCCTCCTGTGGGACCTCACCTTCAGTCTCTGTACCTGCTCCCACAATGATAGTGGAAAGTTTGTTCAGAGCTGCCAACTGACTCCAACTTGCCAACGGCCTCAAACCCAGGATCACTGACAAAAGGCTTCTCCCTTGGCTCTTCCAAAGGTCAGAAAGAAGCTCAGTGCCTTGCTCTAATGCTGGTACCTGGTGTTTTTGCCAGAAGATAAGCATTAAAGACTGAGTTGTGCAGAGCAATCATTTGGGAAATAGTGAGAGGGCCTTCCCTAATTACACCATTGTTCAGTGACCCAGCAGCTGGGCTGTTGCTGCTATTATCACCAGCCAGGCTATCATAGATAGAATCCCTACAGTGTGGAAATAGGCTCTTTGGCCCAACAAGTCCACACCAACACAAAGAGCATCCCACCCAGACCTATCCCCCCAATCCACACATCCCTGAACACAATGGGCAATTTAGCATGGCCGATCCACCTAAACTGCACATCTTTGGACTGTAGGAGGAAACCAGAGCACCCAGAGGAAACCCGCACAGACACGGGGAAAACATGCAAACTCCACACAGTCACCCGAGGGTGGAATTGAACCCGGGTCCCTGGCGCTGTGAGGCAGCAGTGCTAACCATTGAGCCACTGTGCCACCTGAAGGCTAAGAAAAATCTCAGGGGTATCAGTTTGTTCCAAGTGGGTGCAACCCTAATGCTACACACATCTCAAGCCTCCGTGGTGCTCAACCAGGTTATGAGCAATCCTCTGCCCCAGCTGAAGTGCTAACAGAAACACTGCTGTCTCTTTGACAAAGGGGTACGTTTAGTTTATAGCTTCCAAGGAATTACATATTTTGCATGATAGATTAGGAATTTTTTTCAAAGATGCAGAAAGTAGCGTTCAAAGAGGATGGCAGGCAGGAAAGTAGATAACAGTAACACTCTGTACTGTGGCCTCAAGAGGCTCCACTGGCAGGAATGTGAGCTCTTTCTCCAGGACCAGTTGTGCCACCTGTTCAGTCTTGAGGAAGAGCACAGCCGTCCCATACAATTCAGAGGCGGCGGCAATGGTTGAGAGACCAACATGCTCAGTTGTGGCCTTCATGTAGGCCTCTATCACTATATCTGTGTGATTCCATTGTCATTTGGTAACAAGCTTGAATGGAGACAAAGTAGAGCAGCTCCTCTACACAAATACAGCTCAGTCCCACTGCCAGTGACTGGTGTCAGAGACATCATATTGGGGAGCCATGTCAACTCCTTTAATAAATTGAATTGTTTTGGGTTAAACTCAAAGAGAAAGAGAAGGATGCAAAAACAGGTCTTACCTCAATTTTGAAGGGGGAAGAGTGAGAGAAATGGGTAATATCAATGGGCCAGGAGGAAAGGAGAGGGGGAACAGGATGGCAGGGTGCTTCTTCTTTGGTGCAGCAGCAGAAATGATTGGGGTGTGGGAAGGTGATGGTCACTTTGGCTTTTTCTGTTCCTTCCTATTCCTGTAGCTGCCTCCCTCAACAGGCAGCTACAGTTCACACTTATAATCCTGATGTAAATCAGCACCCACAGTTTGGATTTGAAGCACCATCTTTGGTGTGTTTCCCTCTCTCACTGAGGGACCAGAAGACCTAAGAGCAGAAGATCATTCAGCCCATCGAGTCTGCTCCACCATTCAATGAGATCATGGCTGATTTGAAAATCCTCAACAACTCTATCCTGTCTTTAGCCTATAACCCTTGTTTCCCTTACTGAATAGAAATATGTCTATCAGAGCCTGGAAGTTACTTAATGACCCAAACTCGACTGCCCTCTGTAGTAAAGAATTCCACGGATTCCCTATCCTCAGAAGAAATTCCTCCTCATCTCTGTATTAACTAGATGAGCACCCTTACTCTGAGATTATGCCCTCTGGTCCTAGGCACATCTACACAATTCCTCTCACAGGTTTCTTGTGTTGTCTTGATTACCCTCACCAACTACTAGTGGCTGGGGAAATTTTCTCTCCACACTGACAAAATACCTTTTAATGCTGAGTCTAAAGGCCTATCTAATTAGCAGTGTAGATCTTCAACCACAAAAAAGTCTCAATAAAAGGTATTTGTCTTACTAACAAAATGTAGATTGTTGCAATAATGATAGCTCCACATTATAATTATGGCCAAATAGTCAATGAAAAAACTATCAGGCACCAAAGATGACACAGCTGTCTCCATTAGGACCTTGTGCTAGACTGCTTCTTTTACACCCAAAGACTGTGTGACAGAACAGATTGGGTGGAGCTTATTGCAACTTCCACATTAACATTTCAAAACCATTACTTTACACAACATTCATCTACACAAGTTCTTCTTACCTGCCTGTTTTCCTCAAAGCTTCCTTCATTAGTTGTCCATGCTGTCCAACTATTTCTCATCATAAGTCTCAAAAACCACGTCTCCTGTCTATAACTCACCATCCATTGTTTCTTTACATTCCAACTTTCACTTCCATGTAGTAACTTTTCATAAAGGATTTGAATATGAATATAGGAGGCATGGTTAGTAAGTTTGCAGATGTCACCAAAATTGTTGGTGTAATGGAAAATGAAGAAGAAGGTTATCTCACAGTACAATGGGACATTGATCAGATGTGCCATTTGGCTGAGGAGTTGCAGAAGGAGTTTAATTTAGATAAATGCGAGGTCTTGCATTTTGGTAAGGCAAACCAGGGGAAGAATTGTATAGTTAATGGTAGGGTCCTGGGGAGTGTTGCCAAACAAAGAGACCGAAGGGTGCGGGTGCATAGTTCTTTGAAAATGGAGTCACAGGTAAACAGGGTGGTGAAGAAGGCATTTGGCATGCTTGCTGGCATTGAGTATAGGCATTAGGACGTCATGTTGCGGCTGTACATGATATTGGTGAGGCTACTTTTAGAATATTGCATTCAATTCTGGTCTCCCTGCTATAGGAAAGATGTTATTAAACTTGAAAGGGTTCAGAAAAGACTTACAAGGATATTGCCAGGATTGGAGGGTTTGAGCAATAGGGAGAGGCTGAATAGGCTGGGGCTTTTTTCCTGGAGTGTGGAGGCTGAGGAGTGACCTTATAAATGTTTATAAAATCATGAGGGGCATGGATAGGTTGAGTAGCCAAGGTGTTTTTCCCAGGGTAGGGGAGTCCAAAACTAGACGGCATAGGTTTTAGGAGAGAGGGAAAAGATTTAAAAGGGACCTGAGGGGCAACTTTTTCATGCAGAGGGTGGTGCATGTATGGAATAAAGCTGCCAGAGGACATAGTGGAAGTGGGTACAATTACATCATTTAAAAGGCATCTGGATGGGTATAAAAATAGCAAGGGTTTAGGGGGACATGGGCCAAATGCTGGCAAATAGGACTAGATTGTTTTAGGATATCTGGTCAGCATGGACAACAAATTGATTGGAATTACCAATTACTTGGTTGTGATGGAAATTCATTATAAATAATCAATTAAAAAAACTTTTTTTTAGTTTAAAAAACAGTTGTTGTGGAGGATTACCTTTAAGATTTCCTCTAACATTTCTCTCATTAGGTAACTTCATTGTTCTTCTTCTAAAGATGTTGACACCACCACCTGTGAAATTTAAAGATTTTAAGCAAAAAATTGGCCAAAGCTCTTAATTTCTTCATACTCTATTTTATAAATTTCCCATTGACTGCTTGTAATGGCACAGCTCCACAAGCACCAACACTCTCTGGGACATTGTCTAAATAACTGTTGCTTATGAGTGAGCTTTCAGTATAAGTGCTAACAAGCCACTGCTGATCGCATCCAAGCCAGAGGTAGACCTTAACAGATGGATACTTCTTCAAGAGATATCATGAGATAGTGATCCTCTGTGAACACGCCGTCTGCCTTTCCTGTCCAATGAGGCCAATAGCAATGTGCTTACTGCTCTGCTCGTTACAGAATCTGGGCACCTTGCTTAACTGGCTCATCTCCTCAACATTCGCCTGCTGAGTAATTTTGGAGATCACACCTTTGATCAATGCTCAATAAATCCTGGCTCCATGATTCACTCTGAGATCGGGGCTTGTTTTTAGACCACTTTTCATTCTAATGTGTGTGTACATATGTTGGCTATTATTTCTTCCTGCACTTAATAACTGAAACTCACATTTCCAACTAGAAATATTTAACTTTGTGGCTGGCCCATGGCTATGCACTTAACACAAGGAACATAAAGTTGAACTTCTTTATTTTTCTGCCTTTATATTCTGTTCTGTGGTTTCTTTTGCATTTTGAGATGGTGCCAGAGAGTGGCCACATTATACACTTTTCACTTGTAACAAAATACACATGACAATAAATAAATCAATTCATTCAAATAAATGATTTTAGTTCCACAAGACTTGTGAGTTGTTAAAAAAAAATTACATTTTGATGGAGCTTGAAATCTTTCACTCTTCAGGACATTTTGCAAGAACACAAATTCAAACAAAAAGCCAACATTTAAATTGCCTGACAAGAGAATGCTGATGAGTCAGCAAATCACCTCATTCAAGAAAGCCTGGTTAAATTGGTTCCATTTAAAACATTATTTCATTTAATTAGAAAACATGGTATCCACAAAGGAGAGCATCCTCTGTAAATTAATCTTATTGCAATCAATCAAGGGGGCTGGTGAATGAAAAGGGGAAACCAGATCATTCTTACTCACCAGGGAGATTGACAATTTTTGGGATATCCTATCCGAAACCATAATAACTTGGAGAAACTCACATGGAATCTTGTCATAAGAGCTTCAGTAGTGGTGTGTGCTGTGGCTATGTCCCCTTCATTTTTCCATTTGTTTTGGGAAAGGGTTTTTTGTCAAACCTATTCCACTTTCTATGTGGCACTACTGCCATCAGGTGGATGTTCAACTTCTGCTCTATGCCCTGCAGCTCTTGCACAAAACGAGACTTCACCTTTCCTTTCTACTGGCCTGTTTGAGAACTCCACTGATCCTCTTGTAGATACCATGGAAGTATCTCATAATCAGATCTCTGGCCTCTCATCCCTGGTCACCTTACCTCACTCTTTATAGCTTACATTTAAACCTAGCTCCTTCACTCATTCTGATCCTGATCCATCTGGCTTGACTACAGCCCTGTTCAAAACTGAATGATGTTTCTTTGGGTTATCTCAACACTTCCGGGTTTAACGGCTGCTTGATATAGGTCAACAACCTCGATTTTAGGTCTCTTTGCTGTTTCTTGCAGTTTTAATTCAAAAACCCTTCTTCAGGCTATCTAACCTTCGATGGTTTGCTGCTCCTGAAGCATTTCTCAACCTTTCTAAGTTCCTGGTTTTCCTACAATTTGTTGCTGGCTTCCTTCAGAGCCCTAACCATTCTGGGCTGTTCCTTTCTGTTCAAAGGGTATGTTTATACAACCAAAATTCCTTCTTTCTTCTATACAGAACTCTGAGGTAGGTGCACGACAGTGGCTTCTGAAAGCAAAAGCCATGCATTAGCATGCTGATCGACATGCATGTTGCTTCCCAGCAGCTACATGAAACACCTGAGAGGGAACTTTGTATGCTCGGCCTGTCCATCATTCCCAATATCTAACCTTGACATTGGATGACCCCCACTGTTCCCTGATCTGTAACAAGTTCACTCTCTAACTAAACCCTACCAGTAGTATCACCACACTCCTTCCCAACTCTCCTATCAATGTTTTGGAATTTAACTAGTTTCTAGGTGAGAAATCTTGCATTTTCCCTACTACAAGCAAGGTATTGATTATATCCAACCGGCCTGTACTTGGAAAACTTACACCACAATATCTAAAATTTATGTTATTGGAATACGTACTGGAGAATCCTAAATATCTGAGGAACTGTACTGACAACCAATTTTGAATTGTCAATTGGGCTTATAGTGTATTACACTTATGTGTACTGGAATCTACATGTATTAATACACAGAGGCCCATTCTTTACAAACAGAAAGATCATGTGTACTTACTGCACATGATTCAATTAATCAAAATAAATGACATAATTTGCTGGTTTATTTCTCAAGTCAATGTAGGTCAACATGCCTGGTTTAAAATTTAAACAAAGTCTAGCTGTTGACTGTCAATCAGCATTAGTGGATGCATTCTCCATGGAAACACCTCCACCAATCAAAGTCCACTTGACAACCAATCAGCATTCTCCTCTCTTGCAGGTTCAATATGTGCTTTCTCCTCGACTTTGTATTATTACAAAATGCCCTGAAGCGACAACAGCTCCAACAAAATATGTCTTTTTTTTAGCAACGCAAGTCTCCAGGATTAAAATCAAATGAAGGTTGAATATTATAACATGGCACATTTGTATATTTTATTGTGCTTTCCTCTACTCTTTTACTTGTTAACCTACTACTGGAGTAATGTTTAATTGTAGTCTTGCATCAGCAGTTTCACTTTTTCCAAGATGGTTTTTTGCCTCTGACATCACCTTTTTAGCTCCACATTGGAACTGTGGAGGTACTTTTACCTCTTTATTCCAGAGTATGAAATGTTGTAATTTTAGTTTATTTGTTAATCCATTAAGGGTCATGTTTATTTACTCTGAGCTTTCTGATTTTGGCTATAAATCTAACATTGTTGAGTTGAAGTTGTTCTATTTGTCTGATGTCTCCAAATATTCTTCCTTTCTTTTCTATAAGCAGAGAATAAGAAAATCAATGGAGATAGCATTACCATTCAATCTAGTTCACGTTCCACACCTAGGCAACTGCTACTATGAACAGTCCCTGAGTTCATAATGATTCTGGATGGAATTCTCCCAGGTAAGAAAGGATGGACTGGCACCTCTTCTTAACTCGAACACCCTCTCTGTCGGTTGCAACAAGGTTAATTTAGATCCCTTTCCTTGCTCTTTCCCCCGCCCACCAATTTAAACATGTTTCTATTTTAAAAGGAGTCAAATTAACTAGACTTTCTGAAGCTAAAGGAAGGGGATATTTATTATCTTTCAAATGTGAGAAAAGATAATAAAACGCAACACATTTCCACAGATTAGAAATGTTAACTGAGTAAAAGGTAACAATTATGAAGATATATGAATCAGTCTCTGGGATCTGCGAATAGCAGATGGCAAAACATTGCAGTCATTAAGTTGGAGAATACTGGTGATGCTGACAGTATAAGTGAGGCAATTTATTTCAGGATTCTTAGCTCTGCAGGAAGTTGACAGGCTTTCACCCTATTGTTCTGTCAATGGCAATTGGGCTGGCAGGACTGGCTTTCAGCAATCATAGCATTGCAGTGTTACCTACAACACAGGGCTATCTAATGGAGGCCCTCAAACTGCAAGGTACACTGCATTCCAGTGCTCTAGTACCCTAACCCACTAACACAGTGTAGGGTTGCAGTGATTTTTAAACAACTGTTACGGAGGGGAGGTTGATGTCAGAAGTGGAAAAAGTGGAATAAGCTTCCTTTCACCCCCTAATCTGTTGTAAAGGAGAGGTTAAATGAAATGAACTTCTGGCGATCACTCTACAATCAACAGGTAACAATTTATCTAACTCTAACAGTAAACAAATTAACAAACCCAAACAGTTCCCCCCTTAACTATTAACTGTTCCCAATAAAACAAAATTCTAATAGTATGCTGTCCCAACAGATCCAAGTCCCACTTATATAAGCCCAATAAATAAAAAAAAAACTTAATGTCTCAGAATTACAATCAAGATAAATCTTCCGAAAGTTCTTTGCCTTCTCTGCTGTCCTCCAATCAGGAATGCCTTCCTTCATCAAATTCTTGTATCAGGAATACTAGCTAAGTGTGCCATAGTACCTTTACTTAGATGGTGCCTAATCTAAGAATTTAGTGGTTTCCAAGAGCGCCAGTGATTTACACTTTTTTTTAAAAGAGCGGATGGCTGTTGAGAAATGTTGTCTTAACAGATGGCAGTTTGCCCTCATACAGATTTTTAAAATACCACTTCTTTTATATTCTCGATGACTTATTAATTTCTTACAATAGGATTGGTCCGAGGTTGTCAAAACCATCAGATTTATATTTAATTGGGCTTTAGTATCTAGGGCCTACTAATATTTAATTTGCCAAATTCAAAAACCTGTTGTCTTGGTAAAAATGCTGCTTTGCCTGCTAACAGTATAGCCTTTTGATAAAAGGTTTCAATTTCAAGAACTCTGTACTTCTGCTGCTGCCTGCGGACTTTTTTTTAAAATCTCCGAGCCTAAAACAAACACCTCTTTTAAAGGGACCATGCACTCTTCTCCCCCAGCCCCCCCCCCCCCCCCCCCACCCCATCATTTTACAAACAAATGCTAACATTCTGCTTTCCCGTTCACAAGTACTATGCCAACTTTGCAACACAACTGATCTTGGGGTCCTTGAAGGTAAAACACAAATATGTCTTTTGATTAATTTTAAAACTCTGGAACATAACCCACAGGAGATGGCTTTCCGGCTTTGAGGGTAATCAGTTTTGCCTTGGATGTCTTCCTGTCAAGTCTCCAAGATGCTGTAAAGGAATGATAGTCCACGATTTCACACACTTACCTTCAGCAGCTAGTGAAATCTATTCGCAGGATTTACATTATTATTCATTCTTGGGTCATAGGTCATTTAAAAAAAAATGCTCATCTTGTTTAAAAGTTCAATATGTCCGTAAGTAATTCAGGATTATCAGTCATCATGACATTGTGAAGGAGGATGAGAGGCAAATGGAGGACCAACTTTGTTCAGGTCTTTAGAGAAACCGAGCTGAGTCAAACTACAGAATGCTGAATAAGTTTATAAATTGACTTTGCTTTACTTGTTCACACATGTTCAAAAGATCATCTTAATCAAATTGGACTATGACACACAAAATGTTCCCTTTGGCCAAAATATTAGACTGAACATAGGACTGATGAGTCAGTGCGGGTTCCATTCAGAAACATCAACACTCGTTTAATATTGAGCTCAGTGCTATAAAAACGCTTCCAACTGAATTATCCAGCAACATGTTATTGCCTGTCCCATTAACAATACTTCAATCAGCTCACATGAAGCATCGTTTTCCTGATTAGAGTACAGAATGAGGAACCCGGCCAATTTACCTTGTTGCAGAAGTATATGGTCTGAATCTTAAATTTTTGGCTAAGTATGAACTACATTGAATTTGTTGGAGGAATTCTCACTGCAAGGCCAAGTGAGATGTCTCACCCTACCTTACCAAATGCACCTCCCTAACTCACACCACCCTTACAGCTACCTTCTTGTCCATATCTATCCTCTCCTTACCACATTACTGTTCCCAGAACAACTCACCCTTCAGCAGATACCTCCTGAAAGACCAGAATCCCTTGTCCCCACACCATCTTTAAAAGCCCATTATCCATCCAGGCTACAACCACCACTTTGGAGCTGTCCTTCACAGTTCCCGATATTTGTTCCAGACATGGCAGACAGGTGGAAATGGTCATCCCACAGGGATCTGGAAGTCCTGCTGGATGGGGTGGTGTAGATATGAGACTTCCCCTTCCTCTGGGACCAGCATTGAAAAGCACAACACCAGACCATGTCAACACCACACCAGTTCAGTGCAGTCTCAGCCATCAGGAAGAATGCCCAGCACTGCAAGAAGATCAATGTTCTTCTCCACTGTGCCAGCATATGTGCCACCATTCACTCTCTGATACCTCACCCTATTTCTGCTACTGTACTGTCTCACCACAGCTCATGTTCCATCATATCCACTACTCCTTGTGATATCTTACCTCATGCTCACCATTCCACCACTAATTCTGCTTGGCCATTCACTCAGGTCACCTCCCACCTGCACCAAAAGTGAAAGCCTTGCCTCCCACTAGTGCATCCCTTCATACATGCCTCTCACTCATTTCAAGAGGATTCAACCCAGCAAAGATCAGAAAGCTTCATGACAGGTGGTGTGTGCCCAATATTTAGTTCCTAATCCCCAACATGGACAGGATCATAACTCTGACTACCCAAGTGACTACATCTACGCTCCTGAGCTGGTATCAGTGGCTGCCCTTGACTTACTGTACCGGGGCCCCCTGAGCAAAGGCACACCCCCCTTCATTTGATTGAGGCTTGCTGACATGACCAGTATCCTGCCTTTGGCTTCCAACATGTAGTGCAGAAACAATGTCTGTGGAAGTGTGGTACATGGACACCAGGCACACTTGTTGGGCAGGGGTCACAAGTTGTCCCCGATGTTGCATTTTTGGACTTCACATAAATATTATGGCACAGAGGAGGCTATTCAACCCATCATAATTACACTGCCCCTTCAAACATGCACCATTACTTAACACCAATCTTCTCCATACCACCACTACCACCCCCCCAAATACCCTTGCATGTTATTTTCATCCATATATGCATTCAATACTGTCTTCTATGCTTCAGTTGAAGCAAAGCACATTCCAGAGCTTAAGTATTCACATCATTAGGGTTTTCCTCACTTTAATCATGTTTCTTTTGCAGATCACTTCAAACCTATGCCCTCTTTTTGTTATAACAAGGTGTAGAGCTGGATGAACACAGCAGGCCAAGCAGCATCAGAGGAGCATCTCCAGCATCGGCTGTTCCCTCTATCCCTCTCCCCTCTTTTTGTTCTTTTGCAAACAGGAACAAGTCCTCCCTAGCTACTTTATCCAGCCTGCACATGATTTTGACAACATTCTATCAGATCTCCTCTTGTCTTCTTGGCAAGTAGCACAATCCCATCTGATTCTAGCACAAATCTCGCTGGAGCCTGCATTGCTGAGACCCCTATTAGATGCTGGTCCACCTGGATCTTATTACAAGCCCACCCTTTCAAAAAGCAAACATAGTGTGCTTCCCTGATTCGAGAGAGACAAATTCATTAACTAAAAGCAGTAAAATGAGTTCTGGAAGCTGGAATGTAGGAGGTGATGATGTTCTGGAGATAACATCTTCCAGCAAACTCTTACTTGGTGCTTTTCTGATTTCCAAATTATGTTTTTACAATAACTTTGCTTACATTTCAACTTTGCCTGATACTGACAGTAGAAAAATACAGTATAATTGCAATGCAACAAGAACCCATCTCAAAAGTGTTATGTTGAAATGTAATATATTAAATACATAAACAAAATACAGTACACAGGACAGAACATCCAACAATGTATCTCAATATAGTGTGTCACATCACAATACAATGCATCCTAATATATATTCTTGATAATTTCATTCCATCACAATTGACCAACTGTGTCTTCCACTTGATAGGTTAGGACCTGAATAATTAACAATACTACACACAAAAATGTAATTTCATTCAAATAATGTTCAAATTTCCTTGGGTTCTTCCTAATGTTTCTGCTTTTGGAGGCTTCCACTGAAGTTCTGGCATTGTATTGGGAACCATTGATGAAATTGACAAAGGATTACATTTACAAATGATTTCTGAAGAAGGTCCCGACCCGAAACGTCAACTTTCCTGCTCCTCTGATGCTGCCTGGCCCGCTGTGCTCCTCCAGCTCCACACTGTGTTGTCTCTACATTTACAAATGAGCTGTGAGAGGGAATAATACATGTCAGAATTCCAAGGTGGTGAAGAAGAATGGAGAAGTAGAGTTAGAACAACTGTCATGTCATTTGATTGCAGTGTTTAATTGAACAGTCTTATCTGACTTTAGTCTCCACATAGTTGGAAAAATCAAACAGCAGAGGCAGCCACAAGTTAGAGTCTAAACACTTTATATGAGACAGTTTATTAGAAAAACTATGTTATTGATCCAAACAGGAACCAGGCTATTGTGGATCTGGAAAGGTTAATAAATAAGTAAGTTTAATAAATGATTTCCGAGTGAAAGATCTCTTAGGGAACAGTGACCATAACATGGTAGAATTTAGCATTTAGTTTGAGAGTGAGAAACGTGGGTCAGAAACAAGTCTGCTAAACCTAAATATGAGTAATTACAAATCAAGGAGGATAGGGTTGACTGGAGTGGACTAGGAAAGGAGTTTAGCAGAGAAAAAAGTTGATGAACAATGGAAAACTTTAAGGAAATAGTTCATGACTCACAACAACGATATATCCCAGTAAGGAAAGAGGATTCTAGGAAAGGGTTAAAACAGACCATGGTTAACCAAGTAATGATAGCATCAGATTGAAAAAAACTGTGATAATCATTTGTGGTAAACAAGGAGGACTGGGGATGTTTCAAGAGCCAAAAGATGACCAACGATAATAAAAAGAGAGAACATAAATTATTAGGTCCAACTAGCAAGCATTATATATATGAAATAAGATATTTTTAAAATGGGGAATCAGGAAGTAGAAGACTGAGTAAATATTTTGCAGTCTTCATAGTAAAGGAAATTAATACCATTCCAAAAGTACTAAATATTCAATAGGCAAAGGAGGGAAAGAAATAAATGCAATCATCACTAGAGAAAAAGTATTTGGGTAACTAGTGGGGCTAAAGGCTGCTAAATTACTTGGATCAGATGGGTTACATCTTGGGATACCAAATGAAGTTACTGTTGGTGGATGCACTGGTAGTAATCTTCCAAAAATCCTTACATTCAGGAAAAAGCCATGGGGTTGGGGTGGGGGCATAGGGATTAGAAAAGTGCAAATGTAACACCCTTATTCTAGAGGGTGAATCTAAAGGCGAGAGAAACAAAGATGCAGGTACCTAAATGTCAATTAGCTTAACACGTGTCTCTATTTTTAACCTTTCCAGATCCACAATAGCCTGGTTCCTGTTTGGATCAATAACACGTTTATTAGAAAAACTGTCTCATACAGATATAATAGCACAGAATTCAGAAATACATATGATCAAGCAGAGTTAACATGGCTTCAAGAAGAGGAAATCATACCTGGCAAATTTATCACAATTCTTTGAGGTGGTAACAAGCAAAATAGATAAAGGTGTACCAGTAAATGCAGTATTTATATTTCAAAAAAAGGTGTTTGATAAGTAGCCCTACATGTGATGCCTTAAATTAAGAGCCCATGTTTGGGGTAATATATTAACATGATGAGAGGATGCCCATAGTTACAATATATTAGTGATTTGGATGACAAATATACTGTCGCTAAGTTTGTGGGTGACAAAAATAGGTAAGAAAGGTAAGTGGTGTGGATGAGTCTGCAGGTAAAACAAGTTAAGTGAGCAGACAAAAACTTGGTAAATGGAATATAATGTCACAAAATAAAGTTTATGCACTTTGGCAGGAGGAATGGAAGAACTGAATATTATTTAAATGGAGAGTGACTGCAGAGGGAATTGGGGGACTTCATGTGTAAATCACAAAAAGCTAGCCTACACGTTCACCAGATAATAAAGGAAGGCAAATGGAATTTTGGCCTTTATTTCAAAGGAAATAGAGTATAAAAATAGAGAGGTCTTTCAGAAATCATACAAGGCACTAGTCAGACCACAGATGGAATACCAAACAATTTCAGTCCCTTTATCTAAAAAGGAAAGATATCCTGGCATTGGAGGCAGCACAGATGAACTTGACCAGCTTATTTCGGAGTTTGGAGGAATTTTCTTATATGAGGAGAGGTTGAGTTGGTTGGACCTGTACTCATTGAAATTTACAAGAATGAGAGATGACATTATTGAAAAATATAAAATTTCTAGGGGCTTTTCAGGCTAGATGTGGAGGCAATAATCTCCAAACGAAGGGTCATCCACTTAAGACAGAGATGAGTAGGAATTTCTTCAGAGAATCTGTGGAATCCCTTTACCACAGAGGGCTGTTGAGGTTGAATCAAGTATATTTAAGGATGAAATAGACAAAGTTTTAAACTGTAAAGGAAATCAAAATGTTATAGGGCAAACGTAAGAAAGTGAATTTGAGGATCATCAAATTGACCACAATCTCTGAATGGCAGAACAGACTCCATCCGTACATCTCAGTTGTCCTCGTTTTTCAAGGACCGTAACTTCCCCTCCTCGGTGGTCGAGAACGTCCTCAACCGTGTCTCCCACATCTCCCGCATCTCATCCCTCACACCCCGTCCACGCAATAAGAACCAAAAAAGAATCCCCCTCGTCCTCACGTACCACACCACCAACCTCCGGATCCAACGCATCATCCTCCGACACTTCCGCCATCTGCAATCCGACCCCACCACCAAAGACATCTTTCCATCCCCACCCTTATCTGCTTTCCGGAGGGACAACTCTCTCCGTGACTCCCTTGTCCGCTCCACATTCCCCTCCAGCTCCACCACACCCGGCACTTTTCCCTGCAACCGCAGGAAATGCTACACCTGCCCCCATACCTCCTCCCTCACCCCCATCCCAGGCCCCAAGAAGACTTTCCACATCAAGCAGATGTTCACCTGCACATCTGCCAATGTGGTATACTGCATCCGCTGTACCCGGTGTGGCTTCCTCTACATCGGGGAAACCAAGCGGAGACTCGGGGACCGCTTTGCAGAACACCTACGCTCGGTTCGCAATAAACAACTGCACCTCCCAGTCGCGAACCATTTCAACTCCCCCT
>NC_063332.1:106164072-106178741 GCF_021869965.1 Rhincodon typus
CATCCTGGGCCTCCTGCAGTGCCACAACGATGCCACCCGAAGGTTGCAGGAACAGCAACTCATATTCCGCTTGGGAACCCTGCAGCCCAATGGTATCAATGTGGATTTCACAAGTTTCAAAATCTCCCCTCCCCCTACCGCATCCCAAAACCAGTCCAGCTCGTCCCCGCCTCCCTAACCTGTTCTTCCTCCCACCTATCCCCTCCTCCCACCTCAAGCCGCACCTCCATCTCCTACCGACCAACCTCATCCCGCCCCCTTGACCTGTCCGTCCTCCCTGGACTGACCTATCCCCTTCCTACCTCCCTACCTACACTCACCTTTCCTGGCCCCATCCCCGCCTCTTCGACCTGTTTGTTTCCTCTCCACCTATCCTCTCCTCTATCCCTCTTCTAT
Source organism: Rhincodon typus (assembly GCF_021869965.1). NCBI lineage: Eukaryota > Metazoa > Chordata > Chondrichthyes > Orectolobiformes > Rhincodontidae > Rhincodon > Rhincodon typus. The sequence continues at coordinate 106,164,469 of NC_063332.1, forward strand.
CCGCCTCCCACTCTCTCCCTATTTATTTCAAAACCCCCTTCCCCTCCCCCTTTTCTGATGAAGGGTCTAGGCCCGAAACGTCAGCCTCTCTGCTCCTATGATGCTGCTTGGCCTGCTGTGTTCATCCAGCCCTGCACCTTGTTGTCTCGGATTCTCCAGCATCTGCAGTTCCTACCATCTCAGACTCCATGAGATGACTTCTGCTCCTGCAACTTACGGTTTTAATTTAATGTAACATATTCAATTACCTATCAACCTCTTTGGAGCACCCAAGGTTACGAAGCTGGTGTTCAATAAGTTCAAGTTCTTAAAAAAAAAAACTCTTCCTATAGGTTCTTTTCTGATTTTACTTGGCAATCTTTATGCTGACCAAATATTTGTACATGAATTCATATTATTTGAAATACATTCAGAACAGCAAAACTCTTCACATTAACAGGAAAGCCATCAAAATGACAAACTTTTCACTTCAACGAACAAAATTTTTGTTTTTCTCAAGTTTACAAAGTTGGTATAAAACTTTGAATAAGCATTGTGGAACATGGTGGAAGCTGCTATTATTTAGTAACTTAATCCCTGCAGAAGACACTACCTCAATTAAGCACAGTTTGAAGTAGTTCTCCAACGTTCAACACTACTATACTCCTGAATCATGATGTTAACAGGCAGCATTCCAAGTCAGCCCAATTGAAGACCAATTCCAACCATCACCAGTAATAATTATAACTGACAACTGACTCACTACTTCTGGGAACTGTCTATGAACTGGTGTTCATTGCAAACTCAAATTTTTAAAATGAAAAATCATTACTTGCAAAATCCATGGCTGAATAAAAGTTAAATGCTGCAAGCTAATTGGACAATATTCCATGCTCAGGAATTAATTTCATCATCTGATCAGTGTAGCCCCGGTCAATGAGAATGTTCCAGGTGAAAATTTGTTAGAATAGAAACATCCAGAAATAAATAACAATGCCCTAGTGCATTTGTATTTTATATCAGACATCAAAAAAATGTTTATTTCATCATTCACTCCAGACTATGGGTGAAATATTGTGCCTTCCCTGTGGCAGATTGATGGTGAGCACATTTAATCAGGCAGGTGAAGAGGACCCCTTATCACACCTTCCCATTTCCACCCTGATTTAAGACCCTAGTGAGATAGTTGATCGAGATAGTAGGAACCGCAGATGCTGGAGAATCCAAGATAACAAGGTGTAGGCCCGAAACGTCAGCCTTCCTGCTCCTCTGATGCTGCTTGGCTTGCTGTGTTTAACAAGGTGTACACCTTGTTATGGGAGATAGTTGATGAATTGGTTTTAATTTTTCAAAACTCCCATGGTTTGTGCGAGGTGCCATTAGACAGAGACATATTCAACAAGGGAAGAGCCAGAAAAGAAAACAGGCCAGTTAGCTTAACATCTGTCACAGGGAAAATATTAGGAGATTTTAAAGTTACAGCAGAATACTTAGAAAAGCTCAAGGCAGATTCAACATGGTTTTGAGAAAGGAAATTCATGTTTAAATTGTTCCATTGGAGTTTTTTGAGGAAGGGCATAGGCAACTAGGGACAGGCACTAAATAATTAACACATCCTATGAATTAATAAACACAAAAGCATCATATGTTGTGGATAAAAGGGTGGCAACCTATGAATATACTGTACTTGGATTTCCATAAAGCATTTGATAAAAGTGCTACAAAGGTCGTTGCTAAAAGCTCATGGTGTAACAGGTAGCATGTCATCATGGAAAGATGAGGGGTTGGTTAATAGGAAGCGCAGTATATGTACAAATGGGTCTTTTTCAGGTTGGCAAGATGTAACAAGTGGTGTAGCACAGTGATTGGTGCTGTGTACTCACCTGTTTACAGTTTATATAAATGACTTGGATGAAGGGAAAAATGTTATGGTCGCCAAATTTGTTGATGACACAAAGATAGATAGAAAAGTAAGTTGTAAAGAGGACTCAGATTCCAAATGATGGACTATGTGGCAAAATGCAAAACTTTCCATTTGGGTGGGGCAGGGTGGGGGGTGAATAAAAAAAAGCATATTATGTAAATAGTGTGAACTACAGAGGTCCAAGATGCAGAGGGATCTGGACATTATTATATTCATTACCTTGAATCTATAGCTTCAGCTATTACTGCAACTACAATTTTTGAAGCTCAGCATATATCTATTGCAATTGTTCAAGTACCATAAGATCAATTCACAGGAGCAGCTTCCACAGAGGTGATCACCAGCTTCTCTGATGATTTAGTATAGGAGGTAGGTGCTGAAAAAAGTCCATAAAAGATAAATTGCACCCAGCAAGAGAGCTGTTGACCAGCAACCTGGGATGATCTCAAGATCACAAGTACAGGCAAATGTGCAACTGAGACAAGGGCTGTCTGTCCTCCAGGAACACCCTGCAGTTCAGGGAATTAAAAGGTGATTGCAAGAGTGCCCTGGACAAACAACCCTACAGAAAAATCATAGCATTAGTTCCCGAAATGTGACTCTAAATACTTGGATTAATGGAGAAATGTGAGATAAAAGCGGTCAATCAAATCAAAAATTGTACAAGTAATGAATATTCTGTTTGTTTTCCTGATCTCTATTGGCTGCCTCTGGTCTAGGATCCAGTTGTTTCCCTTACTCGTATCACTCATATCGGGTTAATTCAGAAGGTACTGCAAAATAGCCCTAGCACCTTTGAGTTAAGAAAGGATGCACATCGCCAGACAAAAGCAGCATTATATAACTTAAAGCCTTTGATACCAATAGCAAAATCATGCTGATTGGCAAACAAAATTTTATTAATTTAATTTCAAGTCAAGCTGGCCCTGTAAAACCTAACCAGCAATACTATAATTACTAGTTAATCATATTGCATTACAACTATTACTGGAGATTGACACTGATATTTCTTCTCCCTTCAAGAAGTTGAATCTTGCTAGATTACAGTGACAACTATCGCTGGTTTTCCAAAAGATCCATTTACCTGATGCCACTCCCCTGCCTGCTTCGCATAACCCTGAACGTTCTGCCTCTTCAGATACTAATCCAATTCCCTCTTGAATGCCTCAGTTAAACCTGTCTCTGCCACTCCCAGGCAAGACATACCAAATGCTAACCACTCCTGACCTCATTGCTACATTTGCCAATTACCTCAAATTTGTGCCTTCAATGGGAACTGTTTCTCCCCATCTACTCTGTCCAGGTCCTTCATGATTTTGAATAGCTTCAAGGTGTATCATCTTTGGCTACCTTACCCTCAGAGCACGATAATGATTATCTGCAAAGCAGCCTCTACAATAGCACACTACATTAAAAAGGTTATAAATCCTTCTGAGAGCACATGACATACATGCAGAAATTATTTGAGTTGATGATTAACTTACCATTTTCAACCCTCGCACCCCCTTACAGCATGCCCAGCCCCTCCATTTTATTATTTTACTTCCTCAGAGCTGGTTATCCTGACGAAAATTCATTGCGTGGCTCAATGTGCTTACCGTGGATTAAAAGATGAGTTCACTTGTTTTATTTATGACTAAGATAGGGCATTGAACAAAGATTCTGGAGTGGGTTTCCTGCCAGCATGCCTTTGCTAGGAATAGTAAATGGTGCAGGTGTTGAGCCTAAAGGCTGGATGGGGAAGGAAGATGATTGAAACTGTTCCAATCACTTAAAGCATTATCTTTAGAGAGCGAAATAACACCAGAGTGAAAGCCAATGTCACACAACAATATGTTTATTTTAAAAACTTTTTTTTAAAGCAGGGAAACCTCTGACATGGTTTTCCCTGTCAAAGAGAATAATCTGTTGCTAAACAGTTTTTTCATGTAAGATAGATGATGGATATAGATAATGAACAAAACACCTTCATTGGGAAATAATCATCTGCGTCGAGGTTAAATTAACTTCACTACAAATTTGCAGTAAATTGTTCCATTGTACTAGAGAGCTATTTATTAACAGAAGCCCAAAGAGTGTACATTCTTCATGGAAATATGCTAAAATACAAAGATCAAATGCACGATTTGGTTCATTTGGAAGTTTCCTTAATATTACAAAGTTATTTTGCTTTCCTCAAAATACCATCTGTTTAAACAAGAAAATCCTGTTAAGCTTGCGTTATCACAATAAGCAGGCACAGATCAGTGTTCCAATAATACTTTGGGTTTTGTGTTAGTACATTGCTTTGCAGAGACTGATCGCCTACAGTTGGCAAATTCCAGTTCTAGATCAGAATCCTAATCAACTGTTAATGACCTAAAATGTTTTAGAATCTACGATGACTGCAGTCAAACTGGTTAAGCTCAGGAAATTATAGTTCACAAATAATGGTTTGAATCACTGATACTTAAAAATGCCATAATTAATCTGGTAATAAACAAATTCCATTTTTTTATTTCTTACTTAATATGGATATTAAATAAAAAGCTGACCAAACAAACTTCAATTTAGGAAAGAATACATTTCAGGTATTATAAAATAAAGAATTTAATAACCAATGCTATTTAATCACGTTTCAGAAAATGTGGCAGTGGGCAGAAAAAGAAAAGTTTTTATTCTTTTCCGAAATCAGAAACTGAAATATAAGCATCTGCATTGTTTGAGCTTTTGACTAAGCACAGGATTACTTTGTACATGATGAGAACCCAATGATGCAACAGTTCAAACATTTTCAAAATGTATAAATGGGAACCCAATCCATTCTAAAATAAGTGGCTGAGTTATTGTGTAGCAACTATTACCTCGGTAGGAGAAACATTGCTATATTGTACACATTCCTCTTTTCAGTTACACAAGCAGAACGCAAGTCCCATAACGTCTTTGATACTGAAAATACTGTCATTGTAAAATAGAAAAAGTGCAAGAGTATGGAAGGTGCCCTGCAGCAGTATGAAGGTAACAGTATGTATTTAACAAAAGCATCAAATAGCAGTTGTCCGAGTTATCAGCTTTAATGGAAATTTGACATTTCCGTTAGGGTAAGTTTAAAGAACAGATAATGGGGCAGGATGCAGTGTTAATAATGACGTATATTGCTTGGCATTCAATATATTTAATAAATAAAAGTATGAGAAGTTTGGTCAATGAAGGCACAATAAATACACACGCGCTCACACACAAAATACACAAAAATCCCTCATCATTGTGATTCATTTCATCTTATCAGTTTCCCAAAAGCATTTGTGCAACAAGTATAAACTGAAATCAGCACCAGTTTGGACCCACTGTTCCTTCTACTAAGAGAAACTTGCCTATTTTTGCTGTTTTAATTTTTTTTTTAAAAAGATTTAACAGATTTTTGCTTGGAAAGAATATAATGTAACATGAGAAATGCGATTATTTGAAGTCTGTTCACGTGAAAGAAAGGGATGGGGTTTGGGAGAGGAGCTTTTAAAAATCAAAACTAGGTGGTATCTATATCCTTTACTTCAATGCATTACAGGGTGAGGTTAAAGGAATTTAAAGCATGATATACCTCAATGTACTACTATTAGGGTGTTGAATCATGGATTGAGTATCACTCTGTACCTTGTCCAAGGGGCCACTATTCACAAGCATTCCTTGGTACAGGGAAATGACTTCTTTCTGAATTTTGAGACATCACAGTAGAATCAGCTTATTTCCATACCTGATGGTTACTCATTCAGGCTTCTTGTGGGGATCCTTGGAGAAAGTACAGGGACACTGCCAATTCTTTCCTTAGGAATTCAAGGGCTACTCTTATGCCGGCTCAAATCAAAGGTAGAACCTTTCTAGAATTTGGTTCATTGCTCTGGTTAATTAAAACCTTTAAACCACTTTTAAAGGCAGGAAGGAAGAATTTGTCAAAAGTGAAAATCATTTACACATACAAAGACAGGGAAAACAATGGAAGTTTAAATATACATAAACAATGCAGGAGAACAAATAAAAGCAAGATACTGCAGATACTTGAAGTTTGAAACTAGCAAAAAATGCTGGAGAAACTCAGGTGTGACAGCATCTGTGGAGACAGAAAGAGTTAACGTTTCAAGTCTGATACAAATCTTCTTTAGAACTTCAGCATTCTGAAGGAAAAGCATAACAGACTGAAAATATTAACTGTTTTTCTCTCTCCGCAGATACTGCCAGACCTGCTGAGTTTCCCCTGTGTTTTCTGCGTTTGTATTAAACAAGGCAAACCTTGTAGCTTATGCAATACACACAGCCTGATAACATTTCCGTCGTGATTTGGTTTAGAAAATTTAAGCCTAGAAATGCTTCCCTTAAAGTACCAGTGTAATATTAGACTCTACCACTTAATTAATACTTGAAATTTAAGTACTAAGTACTTATCCTAAATAGACTGATGCCTCTGCAAAAATAGATGATGGGGCAAGTTATGATATTTAAAGTTGAGACAGCATCCCCTTGCAAGTCTCAACCTCTCCCTCGAGTGGCAGATGCAAGATATACATCAGATTTGGCAAACCTTTTGTTAAACTTCATTAAAATGGAAAGTCTTCCATGTTCACAGTTTTTCACATGAGGGCTTAACTGGTTCAGTGGACTTGGTTGGGATGTGAAGTAGAAACAGCAAAGAGTCTGTGGGGTGAATAAGGGGAAAACAAAGACGACAGTCAACTGCTAAGCAGACCCCACTAGAAGGGATTATAGAGAAACTGGGACTGCACCTCTTCACCCATCACATGAATATGGATTAGATAGCATATGTTTCTTATGTTTTGAATAGAAGGTAGAATGAGTCTGTGAAGGTCAAGAGATTTAATTCTAAGCAACTATAAAATAAGTAGTCTTGCAGTTCTGTGAACATCTAGATAACAGTTGGGCATAGTTCAGAGAGCTTGAAAACAAATTTCATCAGAACCAATGACCTGAATGGAGGAAGCAGCAAAAAATCAAATGGAACCAATTCTGTTACAAAGTCATTACCATGGTTACCATTTTCCAAAGTACATTGCAAGAATAACTGAAGCTCACAATGATGTTCACGAATCAGGAATAAGCAGAACAAAACATTGGTGGGGGTTGGTGGTGGTGGAAGGAAGAATGAACAATGGAAAGCAAATAAAAATGAATATTAGACTTTTCTGTGGAGTAGAATGGAGACCTGAAAACTAGGAGGTCCCCAACTTGAAACTTGATCTGTGGAGTTAATTAGGGCAGCAGTTCATCTTTTCTTTCACCCTGGTCTAGGATTCTGAAACATCAATCTTCCTGTCTTGACTGGGATTTCTCCCAAACAGAATGTAAATGACTTGTGAAAAAAGTACTTGTAGGGGTACAGGAGAAAACAAAACCTGACTTAGCTCTGATGCTCCCAAATTCATTAAATATACTGCCAACACAAATGTGAAAGCAAGTACATGAAGACCAGCAACTTATGCAAGGTGCCAGGAGTGCCTGTGCACACAGAACCACAGTTTAGCAAATCATCTCCCTCAAAATAGCAATGGGAACCAGAGAAATGGATGTTATGTCAGTTGTAAAACATCTGTCAGAATATTTTTACCAGTGATAGTTTTAGCTCACCATGCCAGCATGTAACCAAATACTTGTTGAATACAATACCTGTGAACTGGCCCCTGCTCATGTGCGAACTGATAATTACTCTCCTTTTCTATTGTTGTGCTATTCTTCAAGCTAACTTACACTCCATGTAGCAGAAGGAGGCAACCAATGTTAAATTGCACCTGCTAAGACAAAAAGTCTTAAAGCCTGACTTAAATAATTAAAAATGCAATAAACTCTTGCAAAACACCACAAAGAAAGTAGTCATTTTAGTACAACTACACACTGTCTCTAATAAGAGATCAAGGTTATAATGTGTTTTGGAATTTGCTTCTGATGCATCTAGAAATGGATTAACCAGGTTTTTGCGTAAAGAGAATAAGGAAGGGCAGGATGGCATTTGTTTTAGCTTCAGGGCACCCGGTTTCACTTCAAAATGCAGACTCCTTTCAGATAATGTGAATTCAGTGACACAGCACAGGAGAATACACATCTACTGTGCCAAACAGAGCAAGGACTATATACCTATGATTTGACATGATGGATTTCCAGTATTAGATACATAAGCAAGTGTTAAATGACACCAAAGTAAGGTGGAACTCAAGGACTGGTCACCATGGCTGTCAATTTGCAGCACCCAGTTACTCAGCAGAAATAAACTGTTTGAAACTGGAGTAAAGCAATGAAAGAAACAAAGCAAAAAGTATATATTTCTTTGAAGTTCTATTTTCCCTCGATGCACAGGAAGGTCCTGGCAGACTTTTGGGATTTCACTCAGGCAGCCATTCTCAGCATATGAGTAAAGACACCAAGTGTTGGTGGGCTGTTGAATCATGGAAAGCATTGAAGCTAGGTCTGACTGCTCCCACCAAACTTTACAGCAGAGGGACCACTGGAAAGTAATCAGGAGTGGAGAACCAACTGTAATCCAGCTGCAAACAGCCAATACAAGTATTCAAACATTACTGTATGGTGACAGTGCCCAAAATAACACTCTTTCCTTCAGTGTAGCTAGCTTAAAATTCTGGAACTCGCTGCGTAACAGCACAGTGGATGTACCTATGCCATATGGACTGCAGCAATAGCGTTAGCTTGACACCACTTAAGAACAACATAGGATGAATAGCCTGCAACACATGCATCCTATGAAAGAATATTTTAAAGTTACAAAGGGAGTCAGAAGGTCAGGGTCAAAAAGTCTAACTGTGAAATTACTAGTTATTTTTGAATACTCAGTCTGGAAACCACACTCATTATGAACTTGCATGCGGATAATTTAACCCCTCCAAAAACAAAAACCAGTTCCCTTCTGGTATGTCATAAGATTCCTCACAGAGAGTATTTGAAGGCTGTACAGCTGTGATAATAGTGGGTTTAGAGGAGGGTATGTGTATGGACCAGATCCCAACTTCATCGAACATCTATCTATTTGTGCAGTTCAGATCAAGTTGACTGACAGTGATGACCAGCTGGGGGGAGCTATTTGTTCTTTCTTAACATGTAGTATTGAAGACAGCAATAGCATCGCTAAAAGCCTCTGCTACTCACTGGATAAACAGATGGTGCCGTTGAGGGCATTAAACCTATTTGACACTTGCTGTACGTATTATATCCTGGACATTGACAACAGCCTTTTCTTTTCAAGTTTTAAGTGCTAATAGAAAATCGTTTTGAAAGTCGAAAGGACTAAAAAAGAACGAACTAGGGTTTTTCATATCTCCTTCATTTGTGGTATCCTGTGTTCTTGGAAACTTGTGGAAGGGATACAAAGGGAGAAGCAAAATCCACTTTGGCACCTAATGAATTATGCAGATTTCTTCATGGTGGTGATAATTAGAACAGTTTTGAAACTGTCAACATATAGACACGATACTCAACATGTCAACACATGAGTATCCTTTTTCCATTCATTTCAATGATCCGCCAGTGCTGGTTTTTACTATTTCATATGGGTTTTACTGTGTATATAATACATAGACTCTTGAGCATTTCTGCAGCAATTTCATCAGCAAAAATATATATGTGCAAGTACAATTTCAAATAAAATTATAATGAATTCCAGTAACTTTGAGCAGCACGAGCTGCAGTACGCTAGAATTTGACTCTACAGGGCCCATTCAGGTAGCTGGCCAAGGTTATTCACAGCATTATCAAGACTAGAGGTGAGCAAAAAATGGATTGGGCTCCCCCCTCCCCCAGATCCTTTAAATCCATATATTGCTATCAGGTTTTCAGCATTTTCTGAAAAAAATCCTGCTCCAAGTAGGTTTTAACTAAAATCGGAAAGTGGCAACATTTTTGGAAAATATTTTCTCTTCCCCCACCCACCCCTCACAGCAAGAAAATCACATTTCCCTATTTATAAAAATAAAATAATAGGTAGAAAATTGCCCCAAAAGGGTAATTATACATCCAAGCAGTTTGCTCACCTTTACTCAGGACAAGTCTGGTGTACAGGGAACAGAAAATGATGAAATAATGATCTATGTCAAATCCTCATTTCTCACAAGGTCAACTATACAGAACTAAATTGTACTCACATTATAGGAATTTGACCACTTTTCAACACACCATTCATATTTTCCTTACTCCAGACCCTTAAAGCAGCAATTTGTCTATGGCTAGAAATAACTACTTACATACAAAGTAGAATGTCTAAGGCACACCGAACATTAATAGATTGTTCCGGGAAAAGCTACACATGGCTTTGATCTGAGCTACATAAAGGGCAGGCAACGCCCATCAACCTCTTCTCCCCCTTCCTCCCCAAACCCCCTACACCAAAAAAAATTACACTACTTTGTTCTGTTAATCATGCTTTGCCAGCAATACTTGGGTCCAATGGGAAAAGAAACAAATTTCTAATAAATACAAAAGTAAAGGCAGTAAATATAGATGTAACTGGGGCAAAAAAATCCAAAGAAAATTAAAGTTATTCTTCACAGCTCCTAATTTACGAATAAAATTAACAGTTGGACACTTTAAACACTTGCATATTAACCTCCTGGATGTACCTTGTCCTCTAGGTACTGTGTTAAAGGGCTGTCCAGGAAATCATTGCAACAATGTTCCTGTGATTGAATACAACATTCTTTATCTGCTATATCTTTATCCAAATGTAAAGCAGCTAATGCACAATATGTATACTGTTGCCAGAAAGTTAAGAGAAGGCAACAGCTACTTTGTTTATTGACCAGGACACAGGCCAATAGGAGTTCCTTTCAAGCCCTTTATCCTTCAAGGTTACTTCAACAAAAATAGTGTTGAAGACCGTGTTTTAATCCTCCAATTCCACAAGGGTCAAGAGAAAAAAAAATTGCACTTTTGTTCATGAAGTGAAGGTTCAGCCGGTTCATTTTTGTGGAAATTCAGTGCTGACCTACATTATTAAAGTTTCTGCTGCACAGAGACACCTTTACATTTATCATTCCTCATTAAAATAAAAAAAAACACTGGACAGCCGTGGCTTTGGTGCTGAAGGACAAACTGGCTGATGTCAAAACGATTTTCAGCATCTTGTTATAGTAATTTAGTGTCCAGTCGCAACCAATGTAAACCTTGTCTGGTGTAGTGTACAAGTTCAGTCATGCTGCTGGTCAGGGATAAAAGGCCAACTGCTGCGTCAAGCTCTGCGAAGAATTCTAAGAGACAAAAACGAAAACAAGGTTGTAAATGTTTCCTGGTAAGCAGGCTAACTGGACTAAAGTGGGACACAATGAGATTCAGGCTATGCCCATTCGGCAAACCGTTTATCCGAAGTAATTTAATTCAAATGCAGAGACATTTTACTCTCAGTCTTTGCAACTTGTGTGTGAATTCAAAAGTTACATTCATGGAGCGTAATAGAAACAGACCTCACTAAGGAAATGGAATTGTAAAGTAAGATTTGAAAACCATGCAAAGAGAAGGAATCTTTAAACAAACAAATGAAAACAAATTTGAATATTTTAGGTTCCCACTCTCTCATCGTTTTTTTTGATCAGTTCCTCTCAAAAGTTAACTAATTTATATAAACTCTACTACAACAATCTGACCACATTTCAACACATAGAACAAAGAACTGAAATTTTACTTGCAATGCCAGTCAAGAATAGATTCTTATGCCTGGATACTTAACATAACTTCTGTATAAATAAGTTATGACTTCACATTACATGAGCAGTTATCTACTTGTACTACATAGTAGCCTATAATCACAAAATTAATCAAGCATTTTAAAAGCCAGCACAAACACACCTGCCATTTAATTTTAAAAACTCATGCAATTAGTAACTTAAGTCATTAGGCATGTGAACACTTAAGAGATAAATAGTAAAGTGGGGGTTAAAGGTCCTTTAATCAGATACAAGAAAACCCTTCCCTGCCCCCATTAGCTTAGGTATTCTTACCCCTGTTTTTTTTCGCTAGTGCATCTGCTTGTTCCCAAAGGTCATGGCCATGGAGGAAAATGGAAGTAATGCTGACATAGTTGGAAGCCAGCTGATGAATCATGTGTGGAATGGCAACACTTGCACCATTACCGGAGCTAGATCCTGGCTGGGAACCTCCGGAGCTGGCAGGGGATGGTGTCTGAGACAGTGGAGAAGGTGTGCCGGTACCTCTGAACAGAAAAACAAAGAAATTAGGGCCAATCGTAAAGGTAAACATAAGTAAACATACGTCATCCTTTGTCCAGTAAGTTTCTCGTTCAGTGTTCCACACAAAACCCCACCTCTGCAAACAAAAAAAAATCACTGCACCCGATTTCTTAAAATGTGAAACAAATGGACTAGAGCAGTCAACAATTTCAAGTCCATTTTGTAAATAAATGAATATAACACATCCACGAAGTCCAGACATCAGGGAAGTCTTAGCAGTGAGAACTCATTGGCAGATTATTAATCGTTGGGAGTAGTAGAGTTGACTAGAATGACTTAATCATGTTTTGCTGATGGATAATGGGTAATAGCAGCCAGCATGAACACCATGTACCAACTACGTGGACTAAGTTCAAACTGAACAATCAATACTGGTAATTTGGTGGATAATTTAACTTCTTTAATTCACAGTTGATTAATGGAGAATAAGCCAGATATATGGCAGCAATACTTATAATTTTAGCAAATATATTTTAGACAATGCAATTTGGGAGGGACAGGTTATGATTAGCTCAGTTGGCTAGATGGCTGGTACACAACACAGAATTAGACCTACAGCAGGGGTTCAAATTTCTGTGGCCATTCATGAAGGCCTTGCCCACCCCCCGGTCCTGGAATAGTTAGCTAGAACTACACAGAACCATTCATTTGTCTTGCCTTCGGTCCTTGGTGGATAGTAGCTAATTACTTACTTATTAATATTTAAAGTATTGATTTAATGGGGTCAACATTACAACTGCATGCACTCATTACCTGGCAACACAAGGAGATGGAGCTTGAGCCGTCCTAGAAGAACTCTGGAACACAAGAAAAACATTCATTCAATTTGTTGCAAAATTCTTGAGGTCAGCAAACAATTTTTTTTAAAATCCCCCTTCTTTTCTTCTGAGTATGTGGACTAGTGTTGGGTGTACTGTTTCTCATGTGGCAACTACATTCTGATGCTTTGCCCCAAAAGTCATTCTGCAGGTATCAGCTTAGACAAATGACACTGGACCACGGAGGGGTATTAATGCTAAACTTGAGCCTGCACCCATTTGTTAGCTAATTTTGCACTTTTTGGGAGAAGTCAGATGGTAATATTTTGGATCACAAATTCTCTTTCCCCAACTGCTGCATTGAGCGAGATTAGCTAGATTAGGTTTTGATAACATTATCTAACTCGTGTATAGGTCTGTACTAAGTGGTGTACATGGAAAGGTTAGCGGTGGAATGACTAAACTTCTGTCAACACTCAATGCCTAACTGACGTAACCCGAAAACACGTGTATTGTCACGCCAAGCGATCTATGCAGAGGCTAACAAATCCACTCAGTTTTTCCTTGCTGTGCTTACCTTGAAATGTTCAGTTAAAGTCCTTGAATATTTCAAAGCAGTATCCTTCTTAAATCGGAACATTGCCATAAAGAGCAAAGACTGGCAGCGAATACTATTAATTATGAATTTAGAAAGGAAAACAGAGTCATCAAAAGATTCTCAACACAATGGCTACAAACAAAAGAGGACCATGACACAATTACAATTCAAGTTTTCAAAAATTCTGCTTTAGAAACTAGTAATTTCATAAAATTCTAACAGAAAAGCACTAATTAGAGTAACTAGCTTCACTTTGGACGCAAGACAATACTATTCTGGTTATGACCACATTGCAGTACTTTAGATTTCTGCAGCATTTAAGATAGTACCAAGACTATCAAGCAAAATAAATAGCTGCTGCTGTAGGTATTTTGCCACTGTGCCATTTTGTAAGTTCCTGGCTGATAGCCTCCCTTAACTTCACTTTCCTGTACACACCGTTTTTATTTGTTCATGGGATGTGAACATCACAAAGTCAGCATTTGTTGCTCATTCCTATTTTCTCTTGGTGGCTGTGGTGGTGAATCGCCTTCTTGAACTTCTATGTTCTACTTGGACTGTATACATTAATAGAGCTCTGAGGAAGAGAATTCTTTATTGTTAGGGTCTCCCTCCTGCTATTCCATTTTATATGTCTTTTCTAAATGTTACATATCCTGGAATTTTTAACTAACCTTGAATTGCAAATGGTTATTAGATCAAATCTAAAGTCTTTATATGCTATCAGTTAATTTAATTCGATATAAAGCTTTTTACATCCTATTTTACTGTTTCTTATCCAAGGC
>NC_063332.1:106179241-106180604 GCF_021869965.1 Rhincodon typus
ACATCCCACCTCCTTTGCAGTTTAGCTGAGGCTCCAATTCACTGGGGTATTCAGGAATATGGCCTGACCTTGACTCACTGATCAATAGCCTGACACCACTCTCTCAAGGGCAGCTTGGGATAGGCAATAAATGATGACCCAGCCAGGGCTGCCCACATCCCATGAACAAATTTTTTAAAAAAATCAATAGGAATAGAGTTTCCTAGTCTAAACTCTACCAGTCCAGCATTTCGACTTAGTGACTCTGAAGGAACTGTGATATATTTTCAAGTCAAGATAGTCAGTGGCTTAGAGGGGACCTTACAGGTGGTGGTATTCCCATATATCTGCTGCATTTGTCTGCCACAATGGAAGTGGTCTTGGGTTTAGAAGGTGCTCTCTGATACATATATGCTCCTGAGTGGTCATGATAAGAGGTATGTAAAAGGATGTTTCCTATTATGAGAGTCCATAATTAATAAAGAATTGCCAATTAAAGACAATAGGAACACGGGAATACGAGCAGGATTTTCAATCCCTCTAGCCTATTCCACAATGATAAAGAGCACTTATTTTTCTCGGATGGGGCTATGCCACTTTCTAGCCTCTTCAAAGGCAATGGAAGCAGAGTCCTTAAATATTTTTGAGGCAGAGTATTCTTGCAAGAGGGTGACAGGTTAATGAGGATAATAAGATTAATTTAAAAAGTTTCCTTCCTTGTGGATATCTTTCTCCTTGACAAGGAATTTAGGTTTTACAAGGAGCCAATTTAATCAGGATTTCATGAGTTAACAACAAAGTTTGTTAGTTACTAAACACAAGAAGAAATTACACAGCACACACATGCACAGGGAGGAGAGCTCAAAAAGACAAACGTTTAAAAAAGGATAAAAGATGTTAAAAAATATACAGAGTAGTCTTTGAGTCATTTGCTAAGAGTGGATAATAGAATGTTGTAGCCATTACAGTGAATATTTCCAGGAGCATTGAGATTGGTAGGCTTTTGAGATTACAAGGTGCAGGGCTGGATGAACACAGCAGGCCAAGCAGCATCATAGGAGCAGAAAGGCTGACGTTTCGGGCCTAGACCCTTCATCAGAAAAGGGGGAGGGGAAGGGGGTTCTGAAATAAATAGGGAGAGAGGGGGAGGCGGATAGAAGATGGATAGAGGAGAGGATAGGTGGAGAGGAAACAAACAGGTCGAAGAGGCGGGGATGGAGCCAGTAAAGGTGAGTGTAGGTGGGGAGTTAGGGAGGGGATAGGTCAGTCCAGGGAGGACGGACAGGTCAAGGGGGTGGGATGAGGTTAGTCGGTAGGAGATGGAGGTGCGGCTTGAGGTGGGAGGAGGGGATAGGTGGGAGGAAGAACGGGTGAGGGGGGCGGG
>NC_063332.1:106180704-106204241 GCF_021869965.1 Rhincodon typus
GGAGTGTGGAGCGGACAAGGGAGTCACGGAGAGAGTGGTCCCTCTGCTAAGCAGATAAGGGTGGGGAGGGAAAGATGTCTTTGGTGGTGGGGTCGGATTGCAGATGGCGGAAGTGTCGGAGGATGATGCGTTGGATCCGGAGGTTGGTGGGGTGGTACGTGAGGACGAGGGGGATTCTTTTTTGGTTCTTATTGCGTGGACAGGGTGTGAGGGATGAGTTGCGGGAGATGTGGGAGACACGGTTGAGGGCGTTCTCGACCACTGAGGGGGTGAAGTTACGGTCCTTGAAAAACGAGGACAACTGAGATGTACGGGAGTGGAATGCCTCAGCCTGGGAGCAGATGCGGCGGAGGCGAAGGAATTGGGAATAGGGGATAGCATTTTTGCAGGAAGGTGGGTGGGAGGAGGAGTATTCTAGGTAGCTGTGGGAGTTGGTGCGCTTGAAATGAATATCGGTTTCTAGGTGGTTGCCCGATATGGAGACAGAGAGGTCCAGGAAGGGGAGAGAGGTATTAGAGATGGTCCAGGTAAACTTAAGGTTGGGGTGGAAGGTGTTGTTGAAGTGGATGAACTGTTCGAGCTCCTCGTGGGAGCACGAGGCGGCACCGATACAGTCATCAATGTAACGGAGGAAGAGGTGGGGTTTAGGGCCAGTGTAAGTACGGAAGAGGGATTGTTCCACGTAACCTACAAAGAGGCAGGCATAGCTTGGGCCCATGCGGGTACCCATGGCCACCCCCTTTGTCTGTAGGGAGGAATTCTTGGCCCTGCAGGTTGATTGAAATTCATTAGCCCTGGCATTAGAACCCTCACTGATGTTTCATTATTTTAATTTTTGTTCTTTTATCAATTTTGTTTTGGAGCTGAAGATGACTTGTTGACTTTGAAACAGCTTATGGTAAAAAGAAACAAACAGATCAACCAAGCTTTTGTTTGTTTGTGAGGCCAGGCCTAGAGGTTAATTGCAGGTTGAGTCTTGATCAAAAGGGTTTCTACAAACACAGAAATTCTGGAAGAGAATTATCTTTCAACAGATAGCAGAAATTGGCTATTAATGAGGTCAAAACCTGGGAATTGGTTCCGGGAAGTCTGGAAGAGAGCATATGTTCAAGTAGAAGGCAGATGCTGATTGCAAATTGAAGCCTTGGGAAAAGATGTTCAGACTATCAGGCATTTCCAGAGTTGGAACTGTTATAGAACTGTGTTTTCTGCCTCTGATCCTGCCGCCACATCTGACCGCGAGGAGCCTGCTGCTATTTCACTCACAGTCCACTCTTGCTGCCACGCCAATGACCCCGAATTGCCACAATAGGCTTTAAAGAAAAGAAAATGAAGAAAAAGAAAAACAGCAAAAATAAAAAGAAAAGAAAGCAGACAGGAGCAGATGGGTCCCGGGCTCAGCCCTGCTACTCTGGTGCCATCTTGAATTTTCTTATATAGGAAGCACTACTGCACACAATTGGAGGTAGAAAAGGGGTGTACTTTCTTCCACAAATGGCAATGCATGCTGGATTTGAGTTTTTTTGTTAAACAGAAGTATTATGGGATATAGATCAAAGGCAGGTATATGAAGTTAGGCCCCCACATCATCCATGATCTCATTGAATGGCGGAACAGGGTTGAGAGGCTGAATGACTTTCTCCTGTTTCCATGCCCCATGTTCCTATGGTTCCCATAAGTTCAAAATAGTCACATGTTTGGAATCAAAATCCTGGTACCTCATCAAGTGTATTTCCAGCAGTTCGCCATGTGGCTGGAGGATTGAATCTCGACCCTTGGCTGCTGTGTGGCAGTAAACGTGGCAAGCATTAAGCACATCTTTACATAACAATTAGTCATTAACTCTTTAATAATAACACAACAATATAAAACTGAGCGAGTAAATGGATTATTAGATGACTTGGTCAAATGTTTGGTTTGGAAACAAGTAGTATTTCTAATCATCTTTCAGCTAAAATGCTGACTAGAAAGTAGAAATGTTTCCAGACTTTGCAACATTTAAAAAAATTATTTATTTCATATGAGCATTGCTGGCTGGGCTAGCAATTATTGCCCGATACTACCTACCCTGGTGAAGAGCTGTCTTCTTGAACTGCTTCAGTCCTTGGAGTGTAGGGACACTGACAATACCATTAGAAGGGAGTTCCAGAATTTTGTCCCATGTCACTGAAGGACATATAGTTGAGATTGAGAAGGAAAGCCCTTCATGGTAACCTCAGCCAGTACAGGAATTGAACCTATATTGTTGGCATCACTCTGTATCACAAACCTACCATCCAGCTAACTGAGCTAACCAATCAGAGATATAAAAACTAAGTCAAGGTGCCTGTTGATCTCTCAGAGGCACTGTTAACTGCAACAAATCATCCTAGCTTCTTTTGAATCCATTGTTAAAACAACGTGCATCCCTCCAGATATGTGGAAAACTGAATCTTCAAGTTAGCAATATAGTTCCAACTCAAGATGTTATGTGGCTTGGGGGAGAACTTGTGAGTACTAGTTTCCCCATGTATGTGCAGCAGTTGTCCAATTAGATGACAGAGGTTGCTCATTTGAGAAATGCAGACAGTTAGTTACTGCAAGAGGGTGACAGGTTAATGAGGATAATAAGATTAATTTAAAAAGTTTCCTCCAGGGCTGCGAACTATTCTATTGATGGTGGAAGACTTGTGAATGGTAATGAACATAGTGCAACCATTAGTGAACATCCAACTTCTGACCTCATAATGAAGGGATGGTCATTGATGAAGCAGTTTAGATGGTTGGGTCTACTGCACTCTGCTGAGTACCTCCTGCAGGAATGTCCTGAAGCAGAGATGACAGACATCCAACAACCATATCTATCTTCCATTGTGCTAGGTATGATTACAACCGGCAAAGACATTGCCTCTTGCCCTCCCCCACCCTGATTCCTATAAAGTACACTTTTGCTAGACACCTGATGCCGTACTTGGTTGTATGCTGCCTGTTACAAGGAAAGTTACTGTCATCTCATAACTAGAATGCAGCTCTTATGTTCATGTTTGGGCCAAGGCAGAACCCCAACAGAATGTCAAGGAAGAGGTTATTCCCTTTCAAGTGTCATTTGATAGGACTTTCAACATCCCCTTCCACTATGTTGCTGATGATCAAGGGGAGACTGATAGAGCAGGTAATTGGGCCAGGTTGTATTTGTCCTGCTTTTTGTGTATGTTGTTGCGAAGTTGGGTATAATGTTTGCGGATTGGAAGGCAGGATGTTAGAATTTGTTTGTAAAATGTTAGGAGGGAAGAGTGTGTGGTCCCTTTAAAAGATGATGTGTTATTTAGGATTTGATATTAAAATAAAGTCTGCAGGCAGCAGCAGATGCACAGAGAGTTCTTGAAATTAAAACATTGTATCAAAAAGCTATACTGTTAACAGTCAAAGCAGGATTTTTATGAAGACAATAAGTTTTTAAATTTAGCCAATTAATTTAAACCAGGCCATAGATACCAAAACCTAATTAATAGATGGTTTTGACAACCTAGCACCAATCCTATTGTAAGAAATTGATAGGTCATCAAGGGCATAAAAGAAGAGACCATTTGAAAATTGGGGTGAGAGTGAACCGCCATCTGAACAGAAAATCACTGGCCCTCACTGAAATCTCTGAGCAGAGTGAGCACCATCTGAATAAAGGTACTATGGCACTCTTGGCTAATATTCCTGACATAAGAACTCAACGGAGAATTATGTTGCTGAATGGAAAACAGTGGAGAAGGCAAAGAACATTCCAGAAGACTTATTCTGAGTGTAATTTCGAGATACTAAGTTTTAATTTATTTTATTCTTATTACTTTGGTTTATATAAATTGGACTTGTATTTATTGGAACAGCATACCATTAGAATTTTGTTTCATTCAGAAATAGTTAACAGTTAAGGGGGGAATTGTTCAGCTTGTTGGTAGTTCTGTTAATTTGTTCACTGTTAGAAATAGATAAATAAATTGTTACTTGTTGCTTATAACATGAATATCAGGGAGTTCGTTTCATTTAACCATCCCCTTCATAACAGATTGGGGGCTCGAGTCCAGGATCTGGCTGTTTCACGTATGGGATCTGAATGGACTTGGACAGATTTGAAAAGATTTGGGGTATGAAAGGTCCCAGCAGATTTAAGCAGACTTGGGGATTAGTGTCCTGGATCTTGAAATCAAAACTCAGTTGAGAAATGGAAAATCTGTTTCATTTTGGTTGCTTGTGGTTGGTTAATTCAAAAGATCAGGTAAAGGCTCTTTTAATCAGTAAGAGTTTTCTGGGCGTGAAAGAAGTCAGGTGAGCAAAGAAAAGCTGCTAAAAGTTCGGGTTGCCTTTGTCTGTGAGAAAAGAAGAATTAATTACAACAATAGTTTGACATTTAAATTTGCTGGAAAGGCCATCAGAATCTTTGGAATTGTCTAGAATTCAATTGAGTTGAAGCAGCTTGAATGGGAAAGGGAATTGCTTGAATTACGGTTACAAGCAGAGGCAAGACAAAAAGAAAAAGAGAAAGAGTTTGAACTTCAGAAGTTGCAAATTAAACTGGATAGCCGACTTAAAATGATGGAAATGAAGGTAGAAGATAGGCTTAGTGAGGAGGAGAGTGATGATGAGCAGACCCATCATTCCCAAAGACCTGTTAGGAATATATACAAATATGTTAAAACATTACCAAAATTCAATGAAAAAGATGTAGAAGCCTTTTTCGTTTCCTTTGACAACTTGGCTAAACAGATGAACTGGCCAAAAGATATGTGAGTGGTCTTAATTCAGACGAAGTCGGTAAGCGGGGCTAGTGAGGTGTTTTCAACGCTGACAGATGAGGTGTCAGGAGAATATGAAGAAGTAAAACAGGCTATTTTGAGTGCCTAACGAATTGGTACCAGAAGCATATAGACTATGGTTCAGAAATATAAGGAAGGAACCAGGTCAGACTCATGTCGAATTTGAAAAGTTTAAACACGGCAACTTCAATTGATGGGTGGGCACATTAAAGATTGAAAAGACACATGAGAATTTTAGAGAGACTATTCTGCTGGAGAAGTTTAAAAAACTCACTTTCAGAAGTGATAAGAACTCATGTTGAGGCACAGAAAATTAAAGCAGCAAGAAGAGCCACAGAGATGGTGGAAGAATACACATTAGTGCATAAATCGAAATCTATCTGTGACAGATAGAAATTGGGAGAAAGGGAGATCCTTCAATGAAAAGTAAAAAGTAGATCACACTGGGAATAGTTTACCACATGTGAAAAAAGAAACCCAAGAGGGTGATAAAGAGGCAAAAGGCCTCAGGAGTTTCCACTGTAATAGAGGGGGACACATAAAGTCACAGTGCTGGTGGATTAAGAGAGGCACTGGGAGAAAGGATGTGGTAAAAGAGGCTAAACCGATGGGATTAGTTAAGATTGTAAAGGAAATCTCAAGAGAAGTAAAGGAGTTGCAGGAGAGTGCGCAGCCTAGTCACGGGCTGGATACTAAGATAGTGCCAGGTCTTGACAAAGACTTCACCTCTGTGGGTAAGGTTTACTCAGGAAGAACAGGGGAGCAGGTAAAGAAGTTAAAATATTGAGAGATATGGGAGCTGATCAGTCTCTAATAAAAAGAGAAGAACATATTTGCACTCCTGAGAGAGAATGATAATCTGTAGAATAGATGGAGAGAGATTTAACGTTCCCCTGTGTAAGATAAGGCTGGAAAGTTCAATCAAGACTGGGGAAGTGACAGTGGGAGTGATTAAAAGAGTGTCTATTCCAGGAATACAGTTTGTTCTTGGAAACGACCTGGCAGGATCAAAAGTGGGAGTGATGCCACTTGTATTGGAGAAGCTGAAGGAAAACCAGGGAACTGAAGCATTAAAAGAAAAATACCCTGGAATTTTTCCGTACTGTGTGGTGACAAGATCCCACAGTCATAAGTTATGGCAAGAGGGAAAAACCAAAGAGAGAGATGAAGGAATTGAGGTCCAGTTAGCTGCCACCCTGTTGGATGAAATGGTAAAGGAGAAACCATACCAACAGAGGATCAGGCAGAGGTGTTTAGTTCTGAAAGACTAATGGAGTTACAACAAAAAGATGAGGTGATAAAAAGACTTTTATCATAAAGCCTACTCAGAAAATGAATCAAAATGTATTCCAGAATGTTATTACCTTAAAAATAGTATCTGAAGGCGGAAATGGACACTTTGACAGGTCAGTGCAGAGGAGAAATGGGCGGAAGTTCACCAGATTGTGTTGCTCATAGCATACAGACAGTAGGTATTGCAGGTAGTATACAAATTGCGTGTAGGAGGTCATCTAGGAGTGAGGAAGACTCAGGCTAAGATACAGAAGTATTTCTATTGGCCTGGATTACATAGCGGTGTGATTGAATTATGCCACACCTGTCATACATGTCAAATGGCAGGAAAGCCACAGGCAGTAATAAAACCAGCACCTTTGATGCCAATTCCCGCATTTGAAGAATCTTTCATGCAGCTTATAATTGATTGTGTAGGTCCCCTCCCTAAAACCAAAAGTGAGAACCAGTATTTGCTAACCATAATGGATGTGTCTACCAGGTTTCTGGAGGTAATTCCATTACAGAGTGTCAAGGCGAAGAAGGTTGTGGAGGAGTCGTTTGCTTTCTTTACCATTATGGACCACCCAGGGAAATTCAATCAGACCAAGGGTCCAATTTTACTGCCAAACTATTTAAGGAGGTGATGGATAGTTTAGGCATGCAACACTTTAAATCCAGTGTGTACCATCCTGAATCCCAGGGAGCAATGGAAAGGTGGCATCAGACCCTAAAAACCATGCTGAGGGCTTATTGCCAGGATTACCCAAATGGTTGGGATAAGGGTATCCTTTTTATATTATTTGCTATTAGGAATGCTCCAAATGAATCCACTCAGTTTACTCCATTTGAATTGATATTTGGGCGCGAAGTAGGAGGGACTTTAAAATTAATTTAGAAAAAGTTGATAGGTCCGAAATCAGAGATTTCACATTGGATTATGCATACGAGGTGAGAGAAGATTAAACAGAATAGGTGAATTAGCTATAAACATATGAAAGTGGCACAGCATCAAATGAAGCAAGAAGCAGATAAGAAATCTAAAATTTATATGTTTGCCTGTGGAGATAAGAGTTTTGGTGCTTTTACCAGTGGTAGGAGAGCCCTTCAAAGCAATGACAGGGAAAGGGAACGAGTCAGAGTGAGGAATCAAATGCAGTTGATGTGGATTTTTACGTGCCTCAGAACAAATTGAATAATGAATAAGTCCTGAAGAATGGGATAGGGTAGTGAGCTATTCTGTCCCAGAAATAGAGAACTGAATTGAAAGACGTATTATAGTGCTATGATGTTCTACTGGAAATAGAATGGGGAGGACTAATACCATAGTATATGAGGTTGACACAGGAAATGCTGTTCCGATAAAACAACACCCCTACAGGCTTAATCATCTCAAAGTAGCACAGGTATAGAAGGAAGTGGAAGCAATGTTCTAAGAAGACATCATCGAGCTGAGTCAAAGCGAGTGGAGTTCGCCAATCGTGTTGGTTCCCCAACCTGATGGTACTCAACAATTCTGCATAGATTATCGGAAGATCAACGCCATGACTAAGTCAGACTCATACCCAATTTGAAGGCAGGAGGGCTGTGTGGAAAAAGTTGGACAAGCTGCTTACATCACAAAGTTGGACTTACTTTGTGGTTACTGGCAAGTACCTTTGTCTGCTTTTGTAACCCCAAATGAGCTATACAAATTAAAGCAATGATCTTTGGGATGAAGAACACAAGAGCCACATTTCAAAGACTCATGAACAGAGTTGTGACAGGATTGACTAATTGTGCTGTCAATGTAGATGACTTTGTGATCTTTAGTCATTCGTGCAAAAATCACATGGAGCATTTGGCTGAGCTTTTGGAGAGACTACAGAAGGCGGAGTTGGTCATAAATTTGGCAAAGAAAGAATTTACAAAGGTGGAAGTGATGTCCTAAGGACACAGCATCAGACACGGACAGATGACACCAACGAACGTGAAGACAAAGGCCATCAAGGAATTTCCAAGACCACCCTTGAAGAAGGAAGTGCTATGATTTTTGGGACTGAGTGAATTCTACTGAAAATTTGTACTAAATTTTAGTAGTGTGAAAGCACCACTAATGGATTTTTTTTAAAGAAGAACACAAGGTTTTGGTGGACAGACCAATGCCAGGAGGCATTTGAGAATTTAAAAGCAGTGGTAACCACCTCACCAGTTTTAGCCATGCCAAATTTCTTGAAACCCTTTAAAGTTGTTGTCGATGCAAGCGATAAAGGGGTTGGTGCTGTATTGTTACTGGAGGATGATTGTGGAATAGGAAGGCTGATCGATTATTTTTCAGAGAAACTCAATTTCCACCAGAGAAAATATTCAACCGTTGGAAAGGAATTGTTGAGTTTGCTACTGGCCTTACAACATTTTAATGTTTATGTTGCAAACAATGTATCAGACACGGTTGTGTACACTGATCACAACCCTTTGAAATTTTTGGAAAAATTTAAAGATAAGAACACCAGACTATTTCATTAGAGTCTTATGTTACAAACATTTAATTTATAGATTGTACATGTTGCACTTTGAGAAAATGTTATTGCAGATACGTTATCGTGGGTTTAAAAGGAAAATTTGTCTATAAGAGAGAAACAATGATGTTCAAATGTTATATATATATAGAATTACTATGGATGTACAACTCTAGATTAATGACCTATCTGTCTAGTAATAACGGCATGAAGATTTAGAAAAAAGAAAGAAACCATCTTTTCCTCATGATGGTTTGTTATTTTCTCAAGTCGGGAGATGTTACAAAGTATTTGTGAAGCTGAGAAGACTGACATCCAACAACCAGATCCATCTTCCATTGTGCTAGGTATGACTTCAACTGGCAAAGACATCGCCTCTTGCCCTCCCCCACCCTGATTCCTATAAAGTACACTTTTGCTAGACACTTGATGCTATACTCAGTTGTATGCTGCCTGTTACAAGGTGGGTTACTGTCATCTCATGACTAGAATGCAGCTCTTATGTCCATGTTTGGGCCAAGGCTGCAATGAGAGCAGGAGCTAAGTGACCCAGGCAGAACCCCAACAGAGTGTCAATGAAGAGGTTATTCCCTTTCAAGTGTCATTTGTTAGCACTTTCAACATCCCCTTCCACTACGTTGCTGACGATCAAGAGGAGACTGATAGAGCAGGTGATTGGGCCAGGTTGTGTTTGTCCTGCTTTTTGTGTATGTTGTTGTGAAGTTGGGTATAGTATTTGTGGATTGGAAGGCAGGATGTTAGACTTTGTAAAATGATAAGAGGGAAGAGTGTATGATACCTTTAAAATATGATGTTTAAAAAAAAGTCTGCAGGCAGCAGCAGATACACAGAGAGTTCTTGAAACTGAAACATCGTATCAAAAAGCTATACTGTTAACAGGCAAAGCAGCATTTTTATGAAGACAACAGGTTTTTGAATTTATCCAATTAATTTAAACCAGGCCCTGGATGCCAAAACGCAATTAAATTTAAATCTGATGGTTTTGACAACCTAGAACCAATCCTATTGTAAGAAATTGATAGGTCATCAAGGGTATAACAGAAGAGGCCATTTGAAAATCAGAGTGAGAGTGAAGTGCCATCTGAACAGAAACTCACTGGCTCTCACAGAAATCTCTAAGCTCTCAGAGTAAGCACTATCTAAATAAAGGTACTACGGCACTCTTAGCTAATATTCCTGATATAAGAATTTGACAGAGAACTATGTTCCTGAATGGAAAACTGCGGAGAAGACTTATTCTGGCTGTAAGTTCACGAAACTAAGTTTTAGGTTGTTTTTCTTATTACTTTGGTTTACATAAATGGAACTTGTATTTATTGGAACAGCATACCACTAGAATTTTGTTTTATTCAGGAATAGTTAGTAGTCAAGAGGGGAATTATTCAGTTTGTTAGCAGTTCTGTTAACTTGTTCATTGTTAGAGTTAGATAAATAATTTGTTACTTGTTGATTTGTAGAGTGACTGCGAGGAGTCATCTCTCCTCTGTAGTAACGGGACATACCTGACAATTTTTTGCATTATTGGGTAGATGCCAGTGTTGTAATTGTACAGGAACAACTTGGCTAGGGGAGCGGCAAGTTTTGGAGCATAAGTCTTCATAGTGCAACATCCAGTGTCTTTGGCCATTTCTTGAAATCATGGCAAGTGAACTGAATTAGCTGAAGACTGGCACCTGTCATGTTGGGATCTCTGGAGAAGGCCAAGATGGATCATCTACTCTGCACTTCTGCCTGAAGATTGGTAGAAATGCTTAAACCTTATCTTTTTCACCTATGTGCTGGGGTCCCCAATCATAGAATCCCTACAGTGAGGAAACAGGCCTTTTGGCCCAACAAGACCACACTGATCCTCAGAGCATCCCACCCAGACCCATCCCCCTATAGCCCACCTAATCTACACATCCCTGAACACTATGAGCAATTTAGCATGGCCATGCCACCCAGCCTACACATCTTTGGACTGTGGGAGGAAACCCGTGCAGACGCGGGGAGAATGTGAAAACTCCACACAGACAGTCACCCAAGGGTGGAATTGAAACCAGCTTCTTGCTGCTGTGAAGCAGCAGTGCTAACCACTGAGGCACCATGCCACCCCAAAGGAAGGTGAGACTCCTTCAAGCTGGAATCATTTGAGGATTCAGGTATTTGTGGAACATTCTCCTCCAGTATATTGTTTAATTGCCCATCATTTCTCACAACTGGATGTGATAGAACTGCAGAGCTGATCCATTCATTGTGGAATCACTTAAGTCTGTTCATCACTTGCTGCTTATGCTGTTTGGCACACAAGTAGACTTGCTTGGTGGCTTCACCATATCCATAACTCATATGACTATATCAGGCTGCTGTTTGACTTCAATGAGATGTCTCTCCCCATTTTTGACACAAGCCCTCAGATACTGGTAAAGGAACCTGCAACAGGGAAAGCTATACTTGGCATAATTCTCACCAACATACCTGTTACCGAATAATCATCAATGACACTATTAGTTAAGAGTGACCACTGCACAGTCATTGTGGAGACTAAGCCACATGTTCACATTGAGAATCTGTATCATGTTGAGTCGACAGGGCTGAGTTTGCTGTTGTTTGTCTTGTTCCATTTCTTCCTTTGGATTTTGTAGAATTTTTGATACATCTGAGTGGCTTGCTAGGTCGTTTCAGAGGGCTGATAAGATTCAATTACATTGCTGTGAGACTGAAGTCACACGCAGGCCAGATTAGGTAAGGATGGCATCTTCCTCTCCTAAAGAGTAATAGTAAGCCAGATTTTTTTTTACAATTATTGACAGTTTCACGGTTGCCTTTGCTGTGACTAGCTTTAGATACCAATTTATTCATTAATTTCAAATTTCACCAGCTGCTGTGCTAGATTTGAACCCATGTCATCAGGGCACTGAGTGGGCCACGAGATTGCCAGTTCAGTACCACTATACCACTGCCTCTCTCCATTCCTAAAGTCCAAGCATCAACTTAAACATTGCTGAGCTGAAGCTTCACATTAACCTTAAAATTGAACATGCTTTGAGCTCCTCCCGTGAATATCAGGCAACAGAAGATTTAGGACATCAATCTCTTCCCCTACTTAGAAAGCAGTACCTCCAATGATGGTGATGTAGAGACCGAAACCCATACAAAAAATTGACAAAGCAGCATCAGTCTTCCAGTGACTTCACGTGGTCTGGGCATCCAATACCATCAGTACACCCAAAAAGTTGCAACTTTACCAGTCCACTGTAATACCAACTGTAATCTATGCCAGCAAAACATTGAAAAGAACAGCAAAGATGTTGCGTAAGTTGGATGTCTTCCACCAGCATTGCCTACTTAAGATTGTGGGCATCACTCATGGAGAGACTACGTCAGCGATGATGTACTGCTACACAGATTAGTTAGAGGTGCCTATGGGATACCATGATAGAGAGACAACTGAGACTGGCAAGACACCTGGCTATTTCACTGGACATATGCCTTGAGTGCCATTATAATGGACATCACCATATGGGAAGAAAGAGCTGACAAAAAAACACCTGGTGAGGTACATGTAGGGGTGACCTTCAAAGCCGATGCTAAGGCTGGAGTGAATGAGATTGCAAATGATCAGCGTTGGTGGCAAAGTCTTGCTGTCCATTGTTCCGCATGGAACCAGAGGAACTGAGTCTAAGTGCAAGTTAGTTCTCTTGGATATCTGAAACAATTTGCATTAACTGAATCACTCAACAATCTCTCCCTCCAACAAGCCAAAGTCCCCACCTGCTTCAAGAAGACCACCATCATCCCTGTACCCAAGAAAACACATGCATTGTACCTTAATGACTACCACCCAATAGCTCTGACTTCAATAATCATGGCCCACATCAACTCCAGTCTCCCAACCTGCCTCGATCCCCTACAGTTTGCCAACTGACATAACAGGTCCGCAGGGATGCCATATCCCTAGCCCTGTACTCATCCCTGGAACGTCTGGACAACAAAGACACCTAATTTTTTTTGTCAGCTTGATCCACTGTTCTGCTTGACAGGGTATCGGCCATTATTTCCCAAAAGTGTAATTATTGTTTTTGAGAATTGGCATTTCTCGTTTAGTGTGAGGTCTGCATTCTGTAGTGCCCTTTACACCTCCCTGAACTTACAGTCATGATCCTTTTCTGTCTGACCATGCATTAAGGTATAGTCCACGTGTCAAGTAGTTCCCCGTTTTACTTTCTGAATTTTTGACATCGCTCTCTGAAAAATTTCCTGCACAGATGACATTCCAAGTGGTAAATAGTTAAAACCCCAATATCATCTGAATAGTATAACATAGTTAGCAATCCTGACTCTGGTTATCTGCCCATATCCACTGTTTATGTCTAGTTGAGTAAAGAACTTGTTTCTTGCTAATTTGGCTAAACTGTTGTTGACTGACAAAATTGGATGGATTTCTCTTTGAACTCCTTTATTTAACTGATCAGATGTACATACAATTTTAGTTCTTCACCTAGTTTAGGAACTGTTGCCAACCTTAAGTGCCATGTGTCAGTTCTGCTCCTGGTGATATGATTTCTTTTTACCATGTTATCTAACTTGAGATTTCATCTTTTCTAATAGTGTTTGAGAAATATTCTTTGGAGTGTACAGAGGATGAGCGTAGCATCTTCTTGCAATGTGGTATTTCTCCTACTCTCAGAAATTCATTTTGGAATTCTCTTCCACTTTTTTGGAGCACTGTATTCTCTATCTCTAAGAGACAGACCTAGAGAATTACATGTGTGTATACTTTATATTCAAGTGTCCCTATTCTTGAGTACATAGAGTGCTCACTGACTTCTCATCCTTTGTGGCAGTGTTTTGTAGTGAATTGTTCCATGAACCTGAAGATCTATAGTGCCTGAATCTTGCAGTTCCATGTTTGAAGGTGAAACATTCATTAACTTCAAATTTGACAGGCTGTCAGCCAGTATTGAAACAGCTGCCCATCAAGTTTGAACTTTGTTTTGAAACTCCTAAACCTTTAAGATGATCCAGAATCTCTGTTAAAAGATATCCAGATGGGTATATGAATAGGAATGGTTTAGAGGGATATGGGCCAAATGCCAGCAAATGGGACTAGTTCAGATTGGAATGTCGGGTCAGAGCAAATGAGTTGGACTGAAGGGTCTGTTTCCGAACTGCATGACTCTGACTGTGTTTCACCTCACCTAGAAATGCTGACTAATTTTTTTGGTCCTCATCCTTAATTTCTCGAACTGTTTTCTTTTCCATATGATTCCTATTTTTCTAGAAAGTCTCCCTTGGTGGGATATCTTCTCCAGTTCTGTGGCGAAGAAAGTACTGCTGCTTTCCAGTATTTCTTGGGTTATTATATCCCAGCTCAATTTCCCATATTGATAGCACTCAGCTTCTCCACAGGCTCTCACTGCATTGTGGTATTACTTTGATCCACACCTTGAATAACCTAAATATGGTCAATGCTGTTGTCCTGCTGTTTTGGCAAGCTTTTGGGAGGATGACGACATTACCTTTGGTCCCACACTTCTTACTGTTTCAGAAGAATCCACCATGTTTCCTCAAAGACAAAGCTGATTTTGGACCCAGGTCTCCATCTGAATAGCATTTTGGATTACCTTACCGAACACATGGTCCTCCTTAGACTGAAGGAAATATTACAATTTCTCATACTGACACCTACTACAGTGTAATCTCTAATTAATTTCAAGCTCCATACCAGAACATGTATAAATCTGTTAAAAATGCCTCAATTGATTGTCCCTGTCATTGAAATTGCCGGTTGATCTTTGCTGTTTCTATGATGAGAATTCACCTTGGGTAAACGTACAATTTGGGCAAAAACCAAAATATATGCTTTGAATTCCACAGCACTTTCTTCCATGCTATGTTTCAGCAGGGCATCATCTGCTATTGGACCTACAACAGCCTAGGAAAATATGTAGATTTGGTGTCATTGCTCCTTTGTCTGCAAATCTAATGCTGTTCTGCAGCACTGTAACTGTCATTTCCACAGCTCCAAAATTTTATCCTCATTATGGCTCTATTGTGTTGTTGAATTGAATTACGGCAATGGCAACGTCCCCACTGGAGCTGGTATCATGATCAACCACTGCGTCATGTTGACCTGGGAGAGGACCTAGATTCGTTCCTTCTTCTACTTCAAGTCTTCCGATTATACATGCTTGCGCTTCAGAATCCTGCTAATGTGTGGCTTTGGCTTCAAAGGCCTTTGAGGGTCTTTGCTACCATTCTGAGTCTTCTCACTCAGGTGCCTTGTCCTCAAAGTATTTCGAGTTTTTACCCCAGCCTTTGATATCTTTTTTTTCTCTGCAGCATCTCATGGGGTGTGATTTGATTTCAGAACCTGGCTCTGAAGGTTTCCAATACAGCCAACATGCTTTATGTTAACCTTGTTATTCGCATATTTACATACTTTTTAATATTTCTGGGCCTTTGAATGTCTACATGTACATTGTTAGAGACTGCTGACTTTACTAAGTTATCCCTGTTCTGGGTCATTCGCATCCCAGTTCATCTACTTACTGTAAGGAAAGTAAACTACAACAAATGCTGGAAATCTGGAATGAATATAGGCAATGCTGGAGAAACTCAGGAGGTCTGGCAGTATATGTGGTAACAGAAACAAAGTTAATGTTTAGAGTCTGGTGTAATTCTTATTCTGTCCAGCATTCTCACTATCTTCAGTACTGAAACACACATTTACCTATATTTAACCATTACGTGTGGCTGGATGGAGTTCGCTAGTGCAATGACTAAGGCCTCTCTCTTTACCATGCTTCTTATCTCTCTCTATTCTCCATCGCTGATATCTTACTAACATCATGCTTTCCACTATCATTTGTATATTCCATGATAATTCATCTCTCAGTTGGCAGGTGGACTGTTTCCAGTCTGAACGCTCCGTCTTTCTACTGAGAGTTGCAGGACTTTTTGCGTTCGGGCCCAAACACTGCCAGGCTCCCTGTTGCAGTCCCAATGCTTCCAGGCTCCGTACTCTTTCTGAAAGCTGTCAGTTTCGGCGTTGCTCTTGAATGCTGCCATATTTCATGCTCCAATCCGAATGCTGCTATGCTGTACCAAGTAAACGTAGCCAGATTCTGCATTTCAGTCTAAATGCTCCCCAAGTGCCACCTTACTCTTAGAACCTGCCAAACGCGCTCCACGTTCCTCCTGAGCTCAGCTAGGCTCTGTGCTGCAGATTGAACGCTGCCACACTCCCTCCTGAGCTCTGTTGTGGTCTGAACGCCGCAACACTCCACGTTTTGCTCTGCTCCAGTCCGCAGTTTGATACTTGCAGCGCCGCGCTGGCTCGCAACTTCCGTGTGTATCCCCCTCTCTCTCTTTCTCTGCCTTTTACCTCCCCCGCCCCCATAGCAGGGCAGGCAGTTCAGCGGCTTCCACCTCCGTGCATTGTGATAGGACAATATGTTCCTGCACTAAGAGCCGCTGCTAAGTACTTGTCTGGCCCCAAATAACATTTCCAAATTAGGAAGGCGAGTGGACTGCACCATTCCACTGTCAGCTAGCTTTCCCAGTACAGAGCAGATTGCACCTCCTGGGGTTTCATGTGAAAAATGAATTAATTGACTGGTACCAATTGTGACGGCAGAAACCTGGATGGTGCTTGGTGTGTTTTCTGAAGCGGGTTACCCGGTCTGCCTTGAGGGCTATACTTTCCCCTTGATCTTTGAATGAATGGTTGTTTCTCTCTCTCTCTGTGTGTGTTTGCTGGTGCTGCTGCCGCCGCCGAGTGCCCGGATGGTTATCAGCTGCAAACTGAGCCAAGGCTGAGCTGGGGAACTGAACCCAGCAAAACTGCAGCCGTAGCCCCAGCTGGAGAATGTCCCAGGCCGGCTGCCAGCAGAGTGAGAGACGTAGCAGTTTTCGTCCCCTCATTCTCAGGAACGGAGCAGGGGCTATGTGTGCAGCGTTAGGGGGAAACCTGCTTTAAAGCTGATGGCAAGCCGCTGGAAGCTGCCTCACCAAACGGCACCATGGCCACTCACTCCAGGTAGGTGACACCGAGCAGCTGCTGTGTTCTGCAGGGGGGAAATGTTTCTGTTTATTCCGGTTGTTACTGAACCTGTTCAAGTCAGTGCCGGGGGAAAGAAAAGAACTTAAGAAAAGAAAAGACTTAAAAATGTAAGCATCTGAAACTTGCTGTTTGAGCCACCTCCCAAAGTCAGAAAGGAAACGTTTAACTGGCATTCGTTACAGCCAAACACGAATCTGATTGAAAAGTTCTAAAAGTGTTTCTTTGGCTGGATGCTGAGTGAGTGACCCCGCCGCGATAAACAAACAATTCTATTGAATTGTTAATCTGATTTGCACATAATATAGTCGGCTGAAAGTGACTGGATCGACAATTCATTCACAATATTTTAGTTTGTTACTGTTGGAATAAAGCTATAATGATACCTTAACTCAGAATTATGCTTAAAAACTTTGGAATGCATTGGAATCTGGTTTAATCTGAAATTAGGTCTGTGCTTCGTGTGTACGTTTTGTACATTTCCTGAACCAGCTCAGAAATTGAGTGGCGTAATAGGTGTCTTTTTCAAGATGTTTGTTTTGATAAAGAGGATACCCTACTTTATTAGGGTTGACTTGATTTTGAGATTCGTTCAAATACAACTCTGCAGTGTCTGCACTTGTAGATTTCTACTACTTCAAAATCAACTTGTGCCAATTCTCCTTTAAAACGTGTTTGTAAATTATAGTCAAATTTAATTTTGTAGGCCTGATGAGTGATACATTTTGGAATATTTAGTCCAATAGAATACGACTTTGGGCTCCAGCTGAATTCCAATGTATTGCATAACATCCATACTATTTGTTACAGTTATCTGCCCCTTGACTGCCTCAGAGGATGTTTTAATATAATTTTTCTTTTTACACTTAGATTAATCTTGTTGCTATTTATCATCATTCCAATCTTTGTTGTTTTACTCCAAGGCTTTTCAAGCATTGCTCTCTTTAGTTTTGACATGTATTGACAAAAACATGGTCTCTCTTTATTAGTTAAGCCTATTTTTTTAAAGCCTTTAAAGCACTATGATTTTACCTGTTGACTGATTTCTTTTTAATGCTCATGAAGCAAGAATGTCAGTGTTAGAGGATGGACTGTTTTAGTCTGGATTGGCATCAAAACTGCAGAGGTATGCAATTTTCGTTTTCCTGAAGAACTGGGTTGAGACAATCCTAGTCCATTTTCAGTAAGACCCTTACTGTTGGCACAGAAAGGGGACTTCCCTGTCGCCCTGGGCTGGATTCCAATTGGAGTTCCAGAACGGAAAGAATAGTCTGGTAACCCACCGTGCTACCCAGACCCCTTCATATTTGCTCAACTGTCACTTTTCATCTAACAGATTCTCATTTTAATTGCTCCTTTTTGAAGTGATTTTTAATCATTGCTTTCAGGTGTAGTTAAGTAGCATTTGGTTTTTAACATGCCATTCAAAAAGCAGAAATTATTAGAACAATGGGTATTGCATTGCAAGCATTAACTTGTGTGCATGCAAGTTTTCCTGATGCTTCAGTGTCTAACTTGAACACTGTTAACTTTGCTGAATTAGCTGCTTTTAGTCAGGGCTGCAGTATGGCTAAAATTGTTCTTGTCGCTCTGCAGTGAAAGGAAGATCAGCTGGAATTTAAAACTCTGATCCTTATCTAGGGTCCTCTCCTGCAAAGTGCATGTCAGTATACGCACATGTCAGAAAAGGCAACAACTGATTCTTCAAGGCTGTCTGGGATATATTGGAGAGAAACTCTAAACAATTTGAGTGCTCAATGATAGATATAAAGAACTTTAATGAATGAATTATTCATAGATTTATCTATTTTATGTACTTCTAGCACTAATAGCTATAAAATATAATATTGACTTAAATTATTCACCTTAGTTTGCATTGTGAATATAGGCTTCTATGCTCACCTCTTCCTTTTTATTCCCTCCAAGAAGAAAGCAATTGACCTCAATAAGGACTGACAAACCAGTGAAACCTGGGAACTGAGTGGTAGTTGAGATGTTTCTCGATACGGATTGGATTGAAACCTTCTTTGACAAGAATTTGAAAGTTCTGTTAGTGCTACGAGTCACTTTTCCATGTTAAGTGTTAAGTCAGCAGTAAATGAAGCCAGACTATTGTGTCCACCTCATCAATAGCTGGCAAAGTACAGGCTTAAAATCGAGCAGGTGTGCGTAGAGCTGTTTGGATCACAAGCAGAGCCTAGGCCAAGGTATTTCCCCAAATTTTAAGGAAATGCTAATTTAGGGCTTTTGTTGTACTGATGAATTTGTCTTACTAATGAATTTAGAGCAAGACTGGCAGAGGCCTGACAGATTAAACCAGGCAATGGTTCATGACGAGGGAATCTGAAAGAAGAGTTTAATTTTGTCAACCAATCAGTAAAAGTTTTTTGTATTTTTCACTGCTCTATTGTTAAGCTATACTATATCCTACTCTGAACAAATTTCTATTCTTGTAGTGCTAAAACATTGTATGATGAGAAGAGGAAAACATTCTGACAAATTCATTTTGAGTATTAGAAGAATTTGCCTCTTGTTTTAAAACGCATTTTAAAAAAAATTAAAATTCAGCAGTGTACCAAAATGCATGTTGCCTGACTTGACCACATCCAACTCATCCAGTCTGTTCTGTCTGGGCTTTGTATTCCATATCCAACATGCTTAGTGCTCTAGAATTGCCCTTCATGTGAAAGACACCCAGAGTACAGAAAAGTAGCAAACTTTCAACATCTGCCTTAACTCCCAATCTTACTTGTAACAAGTGTGGAGCTCGGTGTTCAGCACCCTGACCATCCCTGCAATAACTTGTAAAATTCAGGAGTTCTTTATCACTCTGAATGCTATGTCTCACTGTTACAAGTTGTGTATCCAGGTGCCCAGACTCCAGTCTGTAGTAGTAAGTTGGTAACAGCCACTGATAGAAGTTATTATTGGTTAGAAAAATAATGTACTCAACATCAGAAAGACAGACTAGAACAAAGAACTGCACTTGCTGGAAATTTAAACACAAGCAGAAATTGCTGGAGAGACTCAGCAAGTCTGACAGTATCTGTGGAGGGAAAGCAAAGTTAATGTTTCTGGTCCAGTCCCAGTGACCCTTCCTCGAAAGAAGGGTTATTGGACCAGAAATGTCATTCTGCTTTCTCTCCTTAGATGATGCTGGACTTCCTGAGTTTCTCGAGTAATTTGAATCGAAAGGTTTTGTATCAAAATACAGATGTCATGGCCCAGAATGCTGGCATCTATCAGTATTGACAACGTAATGCTGCAGGTTGTTGATTGTTGTTAATTATGGAGCCATCAACATAAAGCTATTTGCCACATGATACTGGATGCAGTGAATTTCAGTAGCTGCAGCTGTTTTGCTCATGCTGAGTAAGAGAATGTAGAACAATAACAATCTAATTGAGGCTCCATGTCCTTGACTGCATTCCTCTAATAGCGGTGAGAGCTGGACAGCATATGCTAGGCAAGAGAAAAGGTTGAGCAGTTTCCTCCTTGACTGTCCCAGTTGCATCCGTTGTTTTTGGCGGGACAAGGTGAATTTGCCACTGGGTCACAATTTCCAAGGAGTCCTTACCTTTGCTACGAAGACAACACTGACAGTCAGTGATGACTGTGACCTCTGGAAGTTGACCATTTTGGGAGGGCATTGGAAGAGGGAAACATCTTATGAGATTGTACCCTGCCACAACAATGTACTCTGTTTCCTCAAGGACTCAATTTGACTAATTACTGAGCTGAGATTGAAGATAGTGCCCATCTCACCTTTTCAGGTTTTCGCAATTACCAGATACTTGTAGTATTGCATATATAAAGTAATATGCTGTGCTGTATATTTGTCTTTAAATCTCTGGATTAGGGGACCAGTTATATTGGATTGGAGAAACTATCATGTTTTTCAAGTTTCCAGCCCTTAGGAAAGGACCAAGACGTTTACAAGGGATGTTGGAAGTCAGGATGAAGCCTGACTGGACATTTTCCATGTGCTAGCCCAATGCTCATCTAATTAATTACCAAAGATTGGAGTTAAACTCCTATTTTATCATGTCAGCATGGCACCTACTGTTAGAATCACATGATAAAATTTGAGTCCATTGTACAGTGATGTGTCAAGACCAGTCCTAATGTTTTCTTAAAATTTTGAGCCAGGGATATTCTGAAGTCGGTACTGCCAGCAATACTAGCTAAGAGCAGAAAAAGAGTGAAAGACCAGGGATTTCATCTTTAATTTCTTGGAATAATCTAAATCCATTTAAAGGCTAAATGTTTAACCTGCTGGACTAGGGTATTTTGTATTTCTTCCTTTTTAATGGTAAAATGTAGACACCATATCCCAGTATAAAATTATTTTTTCAAAAGGGTTGCATAGTTAGTTGACAGTTTATAGAGATGAGTGTTAAAGCTGTTGCTGGGATTGGTATGGCTTAAGTTAATGCTGACTTCAGTATAATAGAAAAATGTTAAAGTTATGGCACCAGCAGTCCTGTTCCCTGTTGCTATGTCCAAGCTAGTTGTTTTTAACCAAGGTTTGGCAAATAATTGTGGCCTCGTGAATTTTTCCAAAAAAAAGTAAGACTATTAGTGGGAGATCTATAATCAATGCATTATGACGTGTCTGCATTTGAAAGTTAACCCTCAAGACATTTTGAAGTATTTAGATGAACATTTTAAATGCTTTAACATACAAGGCTACAAGCCAAGTGCTGGAAGATTAGAATTAGGATGATAGGTACTTGATGATCAGTGTGGACATGACGGGCTGAATGACCTTTTTAACCATGCTGTGGAACCTTGATAGTTTGTCTTCTAATCTAGGTGCTCACTGTCCAGTTTGGTGTTTAGCAGTACTTTTAAACTAAGACTGTTTAAAAATAATACTCACGTTTTTAGAATGTCTTATCATGTTGAAATTCTGAGAACACTTTCTGTAACAAATAATTTTGAAGAGGAATGATTTGTTTGGCACATGTTGCTTTATTACGGATATTGACAAAACATTGGTCCCAGAGTGTAATGAAACTCAGCAATACTGGTAAACACAAACTCGAATGCAGGCTGTAAGTTGAACTTTATTTCCCACCATAAACTAAAGATAACTTGAATATAATTCTGATGCAATGCTATTTTGACTCCAGCTCAGTTACAAGAAAGGTCCTTGACCTGAAACATTTCACTCTAATTTTCTCTCCTCCGATGCTGCCAGATTTGCTAGGTGTTTTCGTATTTGTTTTTTTTAAAAATAATTTTCATGTATTTATTTTATTTTCTTAAATTATCAATATTAACATACTAATGCTGACTAAGGATTGATAAGGAAAAGCTCTGTAATATGGTCTAAGGTACTTATTTTGTGAAAAATTGCAAGGCAAATCTCCTCATTGAAACACAAGTAACATCAACACAGCTTGTAGATTCAGCCTTTGATTATTACAGAAGGTAATAGAAGTAATTGTATTTTGATTATAAACATCAAATCCTGAATGTATAAAGTTCTAACTTTTGTTTTAGTGCAAAGTGGTTTTTACTTTGCTCGTTTTTTTAAAAATTTCATTAATATGTTCAAAATGATTTTTCCTGTACTTACACATCTCAGACTAGGAGCTGCAGTGTCCATTCCAGCCAGAATTTCCCATACTTATACCCCCTGATTAGGTATGAGATTCTTTGGCCCAGAAGATGATTTTGCTTATGCATAGTATGTATGCACTACTCCTTCCCCCATGAGGTGAATGTTAAAATGTTTAGCATGGGTAATGTTGCTCATATTTTTGGAAACATTTAACTTATTGGAATTTTTTAAAGTTTCCAAGAAGCCTCCCTTGACACTTCAACACCAAGCTGGTGTTGCTCATCATGTGGTGTCAAATGTCATTGTAAATACTATTCTCCCTCCTGGGCATGTGCTTGTGCTTCTTTGCAATCAAGGTTGCAACTTTAGTATCAAGCATCGCAGAAACCACTTTGCACCAAATCAAAAGGTAGTACTTTATAAACATACTCTATTTAATATTCAAGGGAATAATAAAAGTACAATTTATTATCTTGCCCTCCTGTAAAAACTAAAGGCTGAATCAACAGCCTACGTTGATACTACTTAATTGATTTGACGAAGAGATTTGCCTTGCAATATTTCATAAAACAAAGACCTTAGACTGTATGACTAAGCTTTTCCTTACCGATCCTATGTCACTATTTAAACAGAAGTTGCTGGAAAAGCTCAGCAGGTCTGGCAGCATCTGTGAAGAAAAAAAATCAGTTAATGTTTTGGGTCCACTGACCCTTCCTCAGAATGGATGGTAGCTGGGAAAATGTTGGTTTAAATTGCAGAAAATAGGGAGAGGGATGGGGTAGGGAGTAAATGATAGGATAGAGCGAGAAGAGCAGTTGAACAGACAAAGGAGTTGATAACTATCTGACTGGGAGGGTGAATAGTTGTTAATGGGGCCTGTTAGTGACTAACAGTAGGTGGTGTGCAATGGCAGGCTGTGTGATAACACGGCCTGGTGTGTGGGGTAGGGGGCTAGGACATGGGAGAGTTTAGGCCCTAAAATTATTGAACTCTATATGGAGTCTGGAGGGCTGCAGGGTCCCCATATGGAAAATGAGGTGTTGTTCTACTAGAGAATAACACAGTGTGGAGCTGGAGGAGCGGAGCAGGAAAGTTGATGTTTCGGGCTGTTATGTCTGACTCCAGCATCTGCAGTTCTTACTATCTCTGTTGTTCTTCCAGCTTGTGTTGAGCTTTGCTCGAATACTGCTATCCAACTGCCCTTCTCCTGTCTCTTCGGGATCTATCCTATCATTTACTCCCTACCCCATCCCCCTCCCTATTTTCTGCATACAAACCAACGTTTTCCCATTTTCTCAGGAAGGGTCACCAGACCTGAAACATTAACTGATTTTTTTTTGTCACAGATG
>NC_063332.1:106204741-106225597 GCF_021869965.1 Rhincodon typus
CTGCCAAACCTGCGGAGCTTTTCCAGCAACTTCTGTTTTTGTTCCTGATTTACAGCATCCGCAGTTCTTTCGGTTTTTACTTTGTCAGTATTTGTTGCTGCTGACAATATTTCTTTGGCCTCTGGACCATAAGCCATATTTTTCTTTCATTGTACTGTATTTAAATGTAAAGAGAAACCTTTGCAGGTGTAGGAAATTTAAATACTGGAAATACACGGCAAGTCTGATGCGATTAGTCAGGTTTACTCCCTGAACTTGTTTATTTTCTCTGACCTTCTGCGCACTGAGCACTGCTATTTTTTTTTCTTTATATAATGTTTTGTTTTCTTTCCTTCCCCTTTCTGGTTTCACTGGACTCTACCTTCTGTGACTAAAAGGGAACTTGATTTGTTCCCATGAGCTGTTTGAGCTGAGAATGTGTAATGGCTTACTGATTTGTTTGTCCCTCTATCCTGCAGAGATCACAGTTGAGACCAAAATATGATTGACT
Organism: Rhincodon typus; assembly: GCF_021869965.1. Classification (NCBI taxonomy): domain Eukaryota; kingdom Metazoa; phylum Chordata; class Chondrichthyes; order Orectolobiformes; family Rhincodontidae; genus Rhincodon; species Rhincodon typus. Next base: position 106,205,232 of record NC_063332.1, read on the forward strand.
AGGCTGTGGTTCTGAGGACACCGGACCTGAAATGTTAACTCTGCTTTTTCCTTCACAGATGCTGCCAGACCTGCTGAGTTTTTCCAGCAATTTTTTGTTTTTGTCCCTGTTGTGGTATTCCGTGCTAGGGCCTAATTCACTGGACAATCTCATTGTACCATGTTGTCTCACCCTGTCTTTCTAAATGGTTTAAATTTCTTTTCCTTATTAAGCAGCCTACAACCAATAGCAATGTCAAAATAGGCTGGACATTGCTTTTTTGATTTGAGATTTCCAATGCCGGAAAAAGCTACCTGGTTAGTATTAATCTGTGATGTAAGAGGTAAAGTTGAGTTTTAATCAAGATCCTTACTCTGTGCACTTGCATAATTTGAATTACATGCCTTAATTCTTGTATAGTACTTTTGAGATAAATATGAATGAATACTAGTCTGTTTGTGAATTGCTATAGATTCATAGTATAAATACAGTGGTTTAATAGCCTTGCTCCCAATTCCCAAATCATTGACAAGTTCGATTCTACCCTTGGGCGACTGTCTGGGGAGTTTCAGTGTCCAGACTATTTTGACATTCTCCCTGTGTCTGCGTGGGTTTCCACTAGGTGCTCCGGTTTCCACCCACAGTCCAAAGATGAGCAGGTGAGGTGGATTGGCCACTCTCTAAATTGTCCATAGTGTTTAGGTCAGGTGGGTTAGACATGGGAAACGTAGGGGAATGGGTCTGGGTGGGATGCTGTTTGGAGGGTCGGTGTGGACTTGTTGGGCCGAATGGCCTGTTTCCACACCGTAGGGACTCTCTGACAGCCTGCAAGTAGTTGTACCCATTAAAGCTTTTGACTATAAGTGCTGTGGGGGCTTCTTCACATGTTGCAGTTTTCCTCATTCTCAGAAAAATGTTTTCAGTGCTTATTTATGATTGGCCTTTCTCTGGCTCCATGTACCTTCTAATCCATTTTTATCTGAATATGCTTAATATAATGCTTCTATTGAAACACTTACTGTAGTGAAGAAAATGCTGTCTTATCAGATGTAGTCTTTCAGATGAGAAGTTAACCTAAGACCCATCTGCCTGATCGGATGGAAACACCAGATTCTCCTGGTGTCCTTGGTTTGCATAACAAATAAAGAAACTGTGTTTCAAGTTGCTCATTGTATAAGTGCTAGGGAATGGTTGGAAGATTTTCAGCAAGGGATGTAAGGGTGAATGTGAAGAAGCATTTTTTGTTTAGACACAGGGAAATGGCCTGAACTTGCTGTCAGCAAGGGTGGCAGAAGCAGAGATGATCAATGATTTCAAAACCAAGTTGGATGGGCACTTGAAGGAAATAAACATGCAGGACTTTGGGGTTCGAATGTGTGAAAGGGAGCTAAGCAGAGATCTAGCTTGGACTTCAGCTGGATGGCCTCCTATAACATCGTAACTGTAGGGGACAAGCTTTACAGGAAGATGGATTATTCTTCTCTCCCCTGTTTCCATGCAAAAGAGAAAGCAACACTAACTGGAGTCTGGCAATAATACGCTGGGGTCAACCTTGTGGACTTAAGCGTGAGACCTGGGGCCACCCAGGCTCAGGAATTCCTGCTCTTGAGAGCTGTGGGCCAATCTGATTATCTGGCAGCTCTGTGGATCCAACAGTGTCAGGAGATAATGGTTACCCTAGCAAGTTCTACAAGCTGTCCTCAAGAAAGGACAGAATGTCTGTCTGCCAGGCGTGAAGATAATCTGGTCAGCTAGATGTTGGTACCCCATTGAAAGGGTAGGAACCTACTGGGGAGTTGAGTTTTATCTTGCCAAAATCTTTGTTTTAACCATTCATAAGATATGCAATCTTTTTTTTCGGCTGGGCCAACATTCATTGCCTGTCCCTATTTCCCTTCAAGATGATAATGAGCGACTTTCCTAAGCTACAACAGTACATTTGGGTTAGGTGTATCAACATGACAAATAGGGAGGGAGTTCCAGGGTTTTGACCCAGTGGTACAGACGGAATGGCAATATATTTCCAAGTCAGGATGATGATGGGCTTGAAGGGAAACTTTCAGGTGGTTTTGTTCCCATGTATCTGCTACGTTTGTCTTTCTAGATAGTAGTGATTGTGGGTTTGGAAGGTGTTGTCTAAGGAGCCTTGGTGAATTTCATTTCTGAAGAAGGGTCCCGACACGAAACATCAGCTTTCCTGCTCCTCTGATGCTGCCTGGCCTACTGTGTTATCTCTGACTCCAGCATCGGCAGTTCTTGCTATCTCTGAATTTCATGACTAAGTAATTTTCAGATTGCTTTAATCTTCTACTCCAGTGAAAACAGCACTTTATGTGCTTCCTTCAAGTTAAAGCATCTGATCCCAAAATACTTTGTGCCACAAATGTACCAAAATGTCAGATTTGTAAAATAATTTCCCACATTAAATAATATGCTCAATGGAGCTTATGTAGTGGCATGATATGAGCAGTCTTTACCTGCTGTATCAATGCAACCAGATATACTTGTGTGAGTGACATTTATAGCAATGCAATACAGTTGTAAAGTCTAAATTCTGACACAATGCTTGAATGTGGTTATGCTGCTAGTAAACTGGAGTACCTGTTCATTGTGACCCAGTTGTACATCTTGTACTCACCCAGTGTGTCTTGGTTGACCTAAGGATTTGCAATGGTGAATAAACATTAGTACTTGAATTTGAGCTTTATGATTAGCCTGTACAAAGCATTCATCTCTAATGTCATCCCATTTGAAGAAGGGTCTAGGCCCAAAACGTCAGCCTTTCTGCTCCTCTGATGCTGCTTGGCCTGCTGTGTTCATCCAGCCCTACACCTTGTTGTCCCATTTCCCAATGAATTAAGTTATTGTGGCCTGAAATCAAGTGACATGACTTGAGGCTTCTTCCTGTGTCCAACTTATCCCCTGTGCCCTGCTGCTGATAGGAATTTGTGCCAGGTGACCCACAACCTGCTGAGCCCCTTACAGCCCCTGGAAATGATGGCAGTACACTTCCCAACCGGTCTGGGACACTCGCCACTGCGAAGCCTGGCAGCTGGAAGTGTTATGGCCCATATCCAATAGGGTGACGCAGGGGAGCTGCTGAGCTCTCAGACTAGAGCAGTCATCCCCTCCTCGCGCTCTCTCTTTCTCTGTCTCCATCCTAGAGAGAGAGGAGGAAACACTGGCAGACCAGCCACAACTGATGCTGCCAGCCAAGAGGAGAAACACTTGGATTGCAGTGTCAACCAGCATGAGGGTCTCCTTGGACCCCCCATAAAGAAGTTGTCAGGCAGCAGTGAAATTATGGGCAAGAACAAGTGGCAAACAGTATAACTCAGCCTGAGGAAAGAATTCCTGAAATGAAGGATTTACATTCCAGAAATATTAGATCCTGCAGAGGCTACTTGTGGCATCATCTGTTGCGTTAATGGGGAATTTAAGCATTCAAAGGTGAGATTGTGGGAAAGAGAAACTAAAAAGCGTTTTGGAAGTGTGAAGGATAAGTTTAATCGAGGTGGTTTCTGTGAAGGAAAACTTCAGCACATGCTTCTGTGCACCAGATTATCTGCTTTGCAACATTCTATGACTCCTGTGTAGCTAAAGACTTGATTAAAAAGGTATGAGCCACAGTTATGCCACCTGAGAGTGTGAAAATTACATTAGGGTAGCTAATGGAGACCGAAGTCTAAGACTGGGGAAGGAAGGAGGAAATTGTTAGCAAGTATTGAAAATGGAGGACATTGCAATTCTGGAGAAAGAGAATGTCCCAGAGGCGTCAAGGCTAGAATCTATTTTCTTGGAAAAAAAGAAACACTAAGGCACCATTACATTACTGTGAGTATGATGTACACCATCAACTAGGGCAAAAAAAAATACAGAGGAACAAATTCGCAAGGAAATTGCAGAGATGTGCAACAGTTATCAAGTCATTATAATGGAAACATTATTACTGTCCCTGTCTATGTATATGACTAATGTAAAGGGCAGACATTGGTAAAAGTTTCCAGAGGGAATTTTCTGCAGCAGTACGTTTCCAATCCAGTAAGTGGTTTAAGTTTCAGGTGGGGAATGGGAGCTGACTTAGAAGTTAGAAGAGCAAAGAGCAATGCAGAGTAAAATTAATTACTTGGGGAAGGGAAAACTTCAATGGGATGAGAGCAAATCTGTACTAAGTCATTTAGAATCAAAGATTAGCAGTCAAAACTGTACTAGAATAATGGACTGCCTTTAAAAAGGACATAGTTCAAGCACAGTAGAGTCACATGCCCACAATAGGGAAAGGAAGGCAAAATGAATCCTGGGCTTTTTGTCAAGAGATGGAGAAAAAGGTGTCATACAGATAACAAAATTTGAGATCCAGCATTAAAGTAGAAGGTTCCACGGGGATCTAGAAAATGGGAGTTTAATTTACATAAATGTAAGGTGCTGCATTTTGGTGAGGCAAATCAGGGTAGGACTTGTATACTTAATGGTAAGGTCATGGGGTGTGTTGCCAAGTGGAGAGATCTTGGGCTGCAGGTTCATTGTTCCTTAAAAGAGGAGTCTCGTGTAGATAGGATAGTGAAGAAGGCATTTGGTATGCTTGCTTTTATTGGTCAGTGGATTGTGTGTAGGAGTGGGGTGCTCATGTTGTAGCTGTACAGGACACCGGTTAGGCCCTTTTGGAATACTGCATGCAGTTCTGGTCTCCCTGCCAAAGGAAGGATGTTGTGAAACTTGAAAGGATTCAGAAAATATTTACAAGGATGTTGCCAGGGTTGGAGGGTTTGAGCTATTGGGACAGACTGATTAGGCTGGGGCTATTTTCCCCGGAGCCTTGGAGGCTAAGGAGTGACTTTACAGAAGCTGGTAAAATCATGAGGGGCATGGTTAAGGTGAATAACCAAGGCCTTTTCCCCAGGGTAGGGGAGTCCCAAACAAGAGGTTTAAGGTGAGAGGAGAAAGATATAAAAGGGGCCTGAGGAGTGTTTTTTGTTTTTTCTCTCTGAGGGTGGTGCATGTTTGGAATGGGCTGCCAGAGGAAGTAGTGGAGGCTGGTTACAATTACAACATTTAAAAGGCATCTGGATGGGTGTATGAATAGGATGGGTTTGGAGGGACATGGGCCAAATGCTGGCAAATGAGACTAGATTAATATAGGATTATGTGGTTGGCGTGGACGAGTTAGATTGAAGGGTCTGTTTACCTGCTGTACAACTCTGACTCTAATTGAAGAAAGTCAGCACAGATTTGTTGATCATGTTTAAATCACCAAAACAAATCTCAGAAGTTAACATAAATAGGGTTGATGGGCTAATCTGTTTGCGATGCACATGAGCTTCCAATAGTTATTTCATAAGTACCAAATAATAGGCTTGTGAGCAAAGTTTGGCCCTTAAGAATAACAGGAATATATCATGCACTGTGGATAATGTAATGCATAGTGTTAAACATCAAAATGAAATGGGCTTATGAAATGTGAGGATAAGTAGCAGGTAAAATTTAACATGGAGAAATGTGATGTGAAAATTGGTGCAGCAACAGAGGACCTGTGGTTGTGTATGCAGAAATCATCGAAGGTAAGGTTGGGAGAGCTTTTTTAAATTAAGCTTGCAGAGTCCTGGGCATATGAATAGGGAAACAAATAGATAGGCAACATAACTTATGACAAGCCTGTGCAACCATTGGTTTGATCTCAACTGGATTTACTGCATCCAGCTCTGAGCACTGCCATTTAGGAGAGTTGAGAGGTTGCAGAATATATTCATGAAAATGATCGCAGTGTGGAGGAACTTCAATAATGCAGATGGTTTCCTTTATAAGCGTTCTAGGTTTAAATATTCAAACTGATTTGGAATAATACACTTGCATATTATTTCCTATTTGCTTATGGATTTTAATTTTCTCTTTGGAGCTAGCATGTGGCACATTTCCCATAAGCACTTGGACTGTTTTGATATACATCAGAAAGAAGATTTAGTAGGTGGCCACAGCCTAGTCCAGCATCACAATTAAATGGAGCAAGATTTAAGACTCTGATGACATTCATCAAAAAAAATCTACAAAACAAAACCTGAAACGACTTAATCCTCCAAAGAAGATTTGAATGTTGTATTAGGAATGTCCAATGCCTGGTCACTTTCCTTTCCCAATAAGGATAATTTGCTACATCAAACTTGTCTGAGGTTTTGTGCTTTTTGATTGTCTTCTGTCAGCACAATATCCAAAGCATTAGATAACACAGTGTGGAGCTATAGGAGCACAGCAGGCCAGGCAGCATCAGAGGAGCAGGAAAGTTGATGTTTTGGGTCAGGACCCTTCTTCATCCTGTGTTTTCTCTGACTCCAGCATCGGCAGTTCTTACTATCCAAAGCATTAGTCTGTCTTTCTGCTGTGGCCTAATGGTACTTCTATTTTGGTTTATGTTTTGACATTCATGGATTTTTCATATGGAAATTTCTAACTCAATGGGTCTGGGTATGGTTGAGTGCTGTTCCAAAGAAACAGCAGTGAAGTAAGGAACATGGTACTCGATGTCCAGTGCTTTCCTGTTGCTGCTAATTTGTGGCTGTAGAACTGTGAAAATAAGCAGTTTTGTCCGTTGTGATGCGTGAAGTATTTGTTGGCATGCTGAGCAGCTTTTAAACATGTTTGTAAAGCAAAGCCAGTGCAGAAGATCCATCTCGGGAATATTTTTTTTATGGCAAAGTTCAGTTTTAAAAATGACAATTTCCCTACCCTGAGATTAGGCTACCTGTACTGCAATTGCACAATCCACTCCTCCCTGTCTTTTTGAATAACAGAACAGTCCTCTGGCTGCATGCATATAACCAGAAAGGATTGGAAAATGAGTACAATAGCTATGATTAATTACTTATCTTAGTGAAAGTGTCCCTAGGCAGCAGTAACCATAATATGATTGAATTCTATTTTTTAGTTTTGAGAGAGAAAGGAGTTGGTTTGATGAAGGTTGAAGTAAGGGCATGAATGTGAGATTGGCTTAAGTGAATTAGCAAATTAGGTTAAAGGATGGATCATTATAGATGCAGTCCAAATATTTTGGACTATTCCGAATAGATGCATTCTAAAGAGTTAAACAGATTCCAAGGGATGAAGCTCTGTACTTGCTTAGTAATGTTAAAGATCATATCTATCTTGCAGAAATCACAATCATTACATTAATTGTAAATCATTCAGGTCCCAGCATGAATTCTTGTGGTGCACCACATGTTACACCTCACTAACCTGAAAAAGCCCCGTTTCCACGTACTCTCTTCCTGGCAAATCACATCTTGGTTCAGGAAATTTTGTTGTTCACCAAATTGAAACTTTTAAAAGTTTCCATTAGTTATCTCCATCCATTTTTCCACAGGTCAGAATGTGTGCCAGTTCAATGAGCATAAAATGTACATCAGATGCAAAAATCAGTTTAGTATGGTGGCAGCATGCAATGAAATATGTTCTGCTAGATGTTGTACTTTCAGAAAAAGAAATAATTGGCAAAGTACTGTTGCGACTGTATGCCAACTAATGAGCTGAGGAACAGTTTTAACAAACTGGGAGCCAAATAATTTGATCCCTGGTAATGAAAATAGGAAGAATCTTACAGGCAGAAGTGAAACCAGTTTCACAGGACATGTATTTATATGGTGCCTTTAGCATAAATTATGAAATCTTGTGTTTCACAACTACTTTGTGAAATTAAAGAGCGAAGCTTAATTAAAGAGTAGGTTTCAAAGAAGAAAACCTGATGGAGAAGTTCTCAAAAGGGAATTAAGAGCTTTGGGCCTTGTAAAACAGCTTAGCCTGGTATTGCCGTCAGGGAGACCCAAGAGGCCAGAATTAGGGAGTGCAGGTCTCTCAGTCATGGAGTTGGAGAGGATTATAGAAGTAGAGGACCATATCATGAAGGGTCTTGAAAGCAAGGATGAGAATTTTCAAATTGAGGCATTACTTGACCGGAAGCCAGTGGAGATCAATGGTGCGAGTTAGGACATAATTACCAGAATTTTGGAACGCCTCAATTTTTATGGAGGGTAGAATAGTCATGCATGGAGATAATATGGGTGAGGATTTCAGCAGCAGAAGAAGTAAAGCAAGGCTAGAGTCAGGCAAAGGAAGTGGACAGAGAACTTGTGTGGAGTTGTGGTTGCAAACTCATCTTCAGGTCAAATGTGGCACCAAGGTTGTGAACAGTCTCTGATTTGGCCTCAGTTGCTAGGGACAGTGACCCAAGGACTGAGTTCATGGTAGGGATCAGAAACAACGGTTTTGGTTTTCCAAATATTTGAAGGGGGGTAAATTTCTACTCATCAAGCCCTGGATGTGGGCCAAGCCAACTTGCACTTAATAGTAGAAAGGTCTACCAAGGTGGGATGAGGTAGAACTTGGTGTTGTTAATAACCATACGTGTGAAAATAAGTGTTGTGCCTTTTTCAGATACGCTGCTGATTGGCAGCTTATAGATGATGAACAAGAGGTCCGGGGCTCATTCTTGAGAGACAGCAGAGGTAAGTGTGGGAATAGAAAGAGCAGTCATTGCAGGTAATTCTCTGGTTACAGTTGGATAAATAATAATGGAACAACACATAAGAAGCTTGACACCATCCAGGGTAAAGCAGCCTGCATGAATGACCACATTCACAAACATCCACTCCCTCCACCACCGATGCTTGACAGTAGCTGTGTGTACCATCCAGAAGATGTATTGCAAACATTTACCAAGGCTTCTTAACCCCTTCCAAAGCTATGGCCACCACTTTCTTGATGAACAAGGGCAGCAGACATGTGGGAACACCATCACCTGCAAGTTCCTCTCCAAACTATTCACCATTGTGACTTGGAAACATACCACTGTTGCTTCACTGTTGCTGGGTCAAAATCCTGGAACTCCCTCCCTGATGGCATTGTTGGCCTAATTACAGCAAATGGACTGCAGAAGGCAGCTCGCCACCACCTTCCCAAAGTTGGGAATGGGCAATAAATTCTGGATCTGCCGGCAAAGTCACGTGTCATGAATGTGTCTTTTTTTTCAAAAAAATGATGAAAGCACTCAGTTGGTGGGCAGTCAAGAGACATTGGAAGTGAATGGTGTACTCACCAGGTCATAAGCTTCAGACTCGTTGAGAGGAATGAGGATGCATAGTTACTGATTCTTATTTATTGTCATGTGCACTTGTTACATATATTTGTTACAAATACAGTGAAAAGTGTTGTATAATGTCACCAATCTCTGGTGCTGTTTTAAAATACAGGAATAAACCAAGGCATAGAATTCTAAAGGTAGAAAAAATAAAAGAAATAAAGTTAAAAGGGGAGGCAATGGCCCAGTGGTATTATCACTCGACTATTAATCCAGAAACTCAGCTAATATTCTAGGGACCCATGTTCAAATTCCATAATCTGCTGTGAGAGATAGTAGGGACTGCAGATGCTGGAGAATCTGAGATAATAAGGTGTAGAGCTGGATGAACACAGCAGGCCAAGCAGCATCAGAGGAGCAGGAAGGCTGACGTTTCGGGCCTCGACCCTCCTTCAGAAAGGGGGGAGGGGAAGGGGGTTCTGAAATAAATAGGGACAGAGGGGGAGGCGGATAGAAGATGGATAGAGGAGAAGATAGGTGGAGAGCAGACAGACAGGTCAAAGAGGCGGGGATGGAGCCAGTAAAGGTGAGTGTAGGTGGGGAGGTAGGGAGGAGATAGGTCGGTCAAGGTGGCAGGATGAGGTTACTAGGTAGGAGATGGGGGTGGGGCTTGAGGTGGGAGGAGGGGTTAGGTGGGTGGAAGGACAGGTTAGGGAGGTGGGGACGAACTGGGCTGGTTTTGAGATGCGGTAGGGGGAGGGGAGATTTTGAAGCTTGTGAAATCCACATTGATACCATTGGGCTGCAGGGTTCCCAAGCGGAATATGAGTTGCTGTTCCTGCAACCTTCGGGTGGCATCGTTGTGGCACTGCAGGAGGCCCAGGATGGACATGTCGTCTGAGGAATGGGAGGGGGAGTTTTCAATTCTCTCTTTCAATTCCTCCCACTTCCTACCGACAAAGGGGTGGCCATGGGTACCCACATGGGCCCAAGCTATGCCTGCCTCTTTGTAGGTAACATGGAACAATCCCTCTTCCATACCTACACTGGCCCTAAACCCCACCTCTTCCTCCGTTACATTGACTGTATCGGCGCCGCCTCGTGCTCCCACAAGGAGCTCAAACAGTTCATCCACTTCACCAACATCTTCCACTCCAACCTTAAGTTCACCTGGACCATCTCTAATACCTCTCCCTCCTTCCTGGACCTCTCTGTCTCCATCTCTGGCAACCACCTAGAAACCGATATCCATTTCAAGCCCACTGACTCCCACAGCTACCTAGAATACACCTCCGCTCCTGCAAAAATTCCATCCCCTATTCCCAATTCCTTCGCCTCCGCTGCATCTGCTCCCAGGATGAGGCATTCCACTCCCGTACATCTCAGATGTCCTCGTTTTTCAAGGACCACAACTTCCCCTACCCCCTCCCTCCGTGGTCAAGAACGCCCTCAACCGTGTCTCCCGCATTTTCCGCAACTCATCCCTCACACCCCCTCCCCGCAATAACAACCAAAACAGAATCCCCCTCATCTTCACGTACCACCCCACCAACCTCCGGATCCAACGCATCATCCTCCTACACTTCTGCCATCCGCAATCCGACCCCACCACCAAAGACATTTTTCCCTCCCCACCCTTATCTGCTTTCCGGAGGGACCACACTCTCCGTGACTCGCTTGTCCACTCCACACTCCCCTCCAGCCCCACCACACCCGGCACTTCTCCCTGCAACTGCAGGAAGTGCTACACCTGCCCCTACATCCCTGTCCCAGGCCCCAAGAAGACTTTCCACATCAAGCAGATGTTCACCTGCACATCTGCTAAATATGGTATACTGCATCCGCTGCTCCCGTTGTCGCCTCCTCTACATCGGGGAAACCAAGCGGAGGCTTGGGGACCGCTTTGCAGAACACCTACGCTCGGTTCGCACTAAACAACTGCACCTCCCTGTCGCGAACCATTTCAACTCCCCCTCCCATTCCTCAGACGACGTCCATCCTGGGCCTCCTGCAGTGCCACAATGATGCTACCCGAAGGTTGCAGGAACAGCAACTTGTATTCCGCTTGGGAACCCTGTAGCCCAATGGTATCAATGTGGATTTCACAAGCTTCAAAATCTCCCCTCCCCCTACCGCATCCCAAAACCAGCCCAGTTCGTCCCCGCCTCCCTAACCTGTTCTTCCTCGAGCCGCACCCCCATCTCCTACCTACTAACCTCATCCTGCCCCCTTGACCTGTCCGTCCTCCCTGGACTGACCTATCTGCTCCCTACCTCCACACCTACAGTCCCCTTTACCGGCTCCATCCCCGCCTCTTTGACCTGTCTGTCTCCTCTCCACCTATCTTCTCCTCTATCCATCTTCTATCAGCCTCCCCCTCTGTCCCTGTTTATTTCACAACCCCCTTCCCCTCCCCATTTCTGAAGAAGGGTCTCGGCCCGAAACATCAGCCTTTCTCCTCCTCTGATGCTGCTTGGTCTGCTGTGTTCATCCAGCTCTACACCTTGTTATCCATAACTGCTGTGGTGGAATTCAAATTCAATTTTATAAAAAAAAAAAAAAAAAAATCTGGAATTATGAATCAACTGACCATGAAGCCACTGTCGATTGTCATAAAAACCCAATTGGTTCACTAATGTTCTTCAGGGAAGGAAATCTGCCATCCTTACCTGGTCTGGCCTACTTGTGACTCCAGATCCATATCAGTTGCCCTCTGTAGCAATTTATACAACTGAATGGCTTGCCAGGCCATTTCAAAGTCTCAAAGAAATGAAACTGGATGGATCACCTGGCATTGACCGAGGCACCAGAAAAGTCAACGGCAGAAACAGCTGTGTCGACCCTGCAAAGTCCTCCTTTCTAACATCTGGGGGCTAGTGGCAAAATTGGGAGAGCAGTCTCTCAGATTTAGCCAAAAAACAGCTTGACCTTGTCTGTAAGGTATGATTCCATGAGTATGACTGTCCCAGGCACCACCCTCACCATCCCTGGATATGTCCCGTCCCAGTGGCAGCACAGTGGTATAGAGTCAGGAGGGAGTTGCCCTGGTAGTCCTTAGCATTGACTCCAATCACCTTGAAGTCTCATGGCTTCAGGTTAAACACGGGCAAGGAAAAGACCCGCTGATTACCATGTACTGTCCTCCCTTGGCCGGTGAAATCAATACTCCTTCATGTTGAACAACATTTGGAGGAGGCACTAAGGATGGCAAGAGCACAAAATGTACTCTGGGTGGAGCATTTTAATGTCCACCACCAAGAGTGACTTGGCAGCAGTACTACTGATCGAGCAAGTTGGGTTCTGAAGGACATAGCTTCTAGATGGTACACACAGCTACTATCAAGCGTCAGTGGTGGAGGGAGTGGATGTTTGTGAACGTGATGTCATTCATGCAGGTTGCTTTACCCTGGATGGTGTCAAGCTTCTTATGTGTTGTTCCATTATTATTTATCCAATTGTAACCAGAGAATTACCTGCAATGACTCCTCTTTCTATTGAATGGTAGGTGGTGAGAGAACCAACAAGAAGAAAAACATACTTGATTATTCTTGTCAGTCTGCTGGCTGCAGATGCATCTGTCCATGACAGTATCAGTAAGAATGACCACTGCACAGTCCTTGTGGAGACAGTCTTGCCTTCACATTGAGAATAACATCCATTGTGTCGTGTGGCGCTGTCACTACGAAGAAGGACAGGCTTTGAACAGATCTGGCAACTCCAGACTGTGGGCTAGCAACAGCAGCAGAATTGTACGCCACAATCTGCAAACTCATGGCCTGGCATATGCCCCACTCAACCATTGCCATCAAGCCAGGAGATCAACCCTGGTACAGTGGAGTGTGCAGGAGAGCATACCTGAAAATGAGATGTCAACCTGGTGAAGCTACCAAACAAGACTACTTGCATGCCAGGCAGCCTAAGCAGCAAGTGATACAGATAAGTGATCCCAAAACCAATTGATCAGATCGAAGCTCTGCAGTCCTGCCACATCCAGTTCAGAATGGTGGTGTACAATTAAACAACTCACAGGAGGAGGAGGCTGCATAAATATCTCCATCCGCGATGACGAAATAGCCCAGCACATCAGTGCAAAAGATAAAACTGAAGTATTTGCAGCAATCTTCAGCCAATTCAATTTGTTCCACATGACATCAAAAAATAGTTGAAGTTCCTCAGGGTAGTGTCCTAGGCCCTGCCGTCTTCAGCTGCCTCAAAGGCCTTCCTTCTATTATAAAGTTAGAAGTGCGGTTGTTGAATCATCAGTGAATGATGTTCACTATTCACAACTCCTCAGATACTGAAGCAGTCCATGCTCAAATGCGACAAGATGTGGACAACATCCAGGTTTGGGCTAACAAGTGGCAAGTAACATTCACGCCACATAACGCCAGGGAATGACCATCACCAATAAGAGACAATCTGATCACTCTCCCTTGACACTCAATGGTGTTGCCGTCACTGAATCCCCTAATATCTAACACCGAGGTTATAATTGATCAGAAACTCAACTAGACTCATCACATAAATGCAGTGACTACAAGAACAGTTCAGAGGCTCGGAGTACTGCGGCGTGTAACTCCCTTCCTGAGTCCTCCAAAGCGTGACCAGTATCTACAAGGCCCAAGTCAGGAGTGTGATGAAATAATCCCCACTTGCCTGGATGGGTGCAGCTCCAACAATAGTCAAGAAGCTTGACACCATCTCAGAGAAAGCAGCCTGTTTCATTGGCACTACACCCAAAGGCATCCACGCCTTGCAGTAGTGTGTACAATCTACAAGATGCCCTGCAGAAATCCATCTAAACCCACAACTATTTCCACCTAAAGGACAAGGGCAACAGATAACATGGGAACCCACCACCTTCAAGCTCCCCTGCAAGTTATTCACCATCCTGAAAATAGATCGTCGTTCCTTCACTGTCACTGAGTCAAAATCCTGAAATTCCCTCCTTTTAATAGCATTGTGGGTCAGCCTACAACAAATGGTGGCTTATGTCAGATCCATGTGGCTTAAGGGACAGAGGATAAATCCTGGCCAGCCAGCGATGGCCACATCACACAATTGAATTTTTTAAAAAAATTCAACTTTACAGCCCTCAAATGCTTAGCTGTGAGCCTGGATCTGAGGTCAACGCCAGCACAAAGCAGTCAGCCAGCCTTGAGTCCCTTCACTGTGCCACTGATGATGTTGGAACAGAGTTGTCATTCTTTGGCATCATCTTGCCTTCGCCACCACCATGAGTCTGTGCTGGGCAGATCTTGGAAACGCAGCCAGTGCTGAAGCTGCCAGGTCCCACACTGGGCCCAAACTTGCATCCCCACCCCTGCTACTGGGAACACACTTTGCCTCCAACACGCTGGGCACCTTGCTACCAATGCCATTAGAGCTCTTCCCCCATGAAGATAAGTAAAAGAAAACCATGAAAGAAGGAGGGGAGAAAAGACCAAGGAAAAAGCGGTTGGAATGGATGAGTCCTGTGTTCCATGGGCTTAGGAACCTGAGAGCTGTGCTGCTTACTCCACTGCCATCTTGATTGGAAATGTTGACATAGTCAGAAATTACAAGTTATGTGACTTGGCTAAGGGCCATCTTTGGGACTATGGCATAGGAGAAAACTGAATCAACTCAAACCTGGAAGCTCTGAAAAAGGTGGCCTGAAATTCGGAAGCAGCAATACATTCAAGGACGTTGATAGAGGGGTCAATGGCCCTTTCATCCAAGAGAAGGTGATGGCAGATTTTTGAAGGGAATGTGGACAGAACCTGAGGGGAGAGAGCCATTAACAATGTTAGCTAATTTGAACCAGGAAGAGAAGTTAGATGGTTGTCGTTTTAATGGGAGTGGGAAAGAAGTGGATCTTGTGGACAAACTGAGATTTGAGAGTGTGAGAGGAGATAAGAGGAAGTGAAAGTTAAAGGGATGGGAAACATTCTCCAAACAGCAGCATATAGAAAAATGCTGAGACACCATTTTAATTTAGTGTGACATCTATTGTTGTTTGAAAGACCTGATTACTTGCAAAATTTAGTTGTTGCCTTATTTGGACCCCCGTAAGAGACGTACTTCCCCTTCATGCTGACTGAATACAATTGTTATGTTAATCCTTGTAGTAACGCAGTGAACTTTAAAAAAGGAAATGATGCATAACAGCAACATTAGTCATCCTGTTGTAGGAGTTTTCTCGCTACACTGCTTGTGTTTAAATAGTACTCGGGTGGTAATGGATGCGTGTCAGGCATTTCATGAACCAGGCTGACTGCATTTCCATGTGTGTAAGTTTCCTGAGACATTTCATTATAGCATTCTTTCTGTAAATGTTTACAATGTAACTGCCTAAATCAGATCTTTTCTTAGTTGTGATTTTTAACAGTGGCAGATAAAAATATATCTTCAGTTGAAAGTACACTATTTGACCTTAAGATATAGGAGCAGAATTAGGTCATTCGATTCGTAGCTGATATGTTTCTCGACCCCCATTCTCTTGCATCTCCTTGTAACCTGTGATCCCCTTAGTAATCAAACCTATCTATCTCTGTCTTAAAGACACGCAAAGACCTGGCCTCCAAGGTCTTCTGGGCAATGAATTCTACAGATTCACCACCTATGGTATCAGTCTGGAGTGTGCAGCCAGTTTTGTATAGCATTATAGGTCTGTAAATAGAAAAATTAGCCACAACAAAATTAATAAAGTCTTTGTTTGCTTGAATGGTGCAGATCTTCTGTTTAACGATAATTATCTGCTGAATGGTTTGAGAACATCAATTCAAATCAAGCTACAATACGTCGTTTTTGTATTTTAATTTAATAAGAACCAGTAATCAAAGATAGCGAAAAGATCATGAAACTATTAATTGTCATTGAAATCCATTAACTGATATCAAAAGCAGAGTGAAATGGGCAAACAAGCATGACCAAAGCCTCAGTTAGCAGGAGTTTGACTGATCTTTTTGGAGAAGGAAATCTGCCATCCTTACCTGCTTTGGCCCACATACTGGTTCAGACCCACTCCTGTGATCAACTCTAAGTGCTGTCTAAGTGGCTTGCTAGGCAAGAGGGAACTTGAGATGGGCAACAAATTTTGGCCTTGCCAGTGACATTCACATGCCATGAAAGAAAGGCAATTAAAAACCTACCTTTGCATTGTGTTTTCCTGCTTATCCTAGACAGCCACCCATTTTGAGGAAATTGCCCTTTTTTTGGTGTTTGCAACAAAGTCATTAAGCACCAGCTGTTTTGAAGTTCAATTGCCACTTTTTTTTGTTTTTATAATGGCTGTAACCATTCAACTTTGCAACATAAGATTTTTGAAACTACAAGCATCAATTTTTTTTTGTATAGATCAGGTCCACAGTACGTTGGACTTAGGGTGCATATTTAAAACAAGATTGTTTGTTTGTTTCTTTAATGTTGTGTCAATGGCTCATGAGGGAGTTTTCCAAACTCCTGCTAACTGAGGCTTTGGTCATGCTTGTTTGCCCATTTCACTCTGCTTTTGATATCAGTTGATATCAGCATGTGGTTCTTGGGTTTACTGTTAAGATTTTCCCTGGAGTGAAGTCTTGAAATGAAATAGGCCTGTCATCATTTGGTGCTCTGAAGGAAAGAACAAAGAACAAAGAAAATTACAGCACAGGAACAGGCCCTTCGGCCCTCCAAGCCTGCGCCGATCCAGATTCTCTATCTAAACCTGTCGCCTATTTTCCAAGGATCTGTATCCCTCTGCTCCCAGCCCATTCATGTATCTGTGTAGATACATCTTAAATGACGCTATCGTGCCCGCCTCTACCACCTCTGCTGGCAACGCGTTCCAGGCACCCACCACCCTCTGCGTAAAGAACTTTCCATGCATATCTCCCTTAAACTTTTCCCCCCTCACCTTGAAATCGTGACCCCTAGTAATTGAGTTCCCCACTCTGGGGGGGGAAAAAGCTTCTTGCAATCCACCCTATCTATACCTCTCATGATTTTGTAGACCTCAATCAGGTCCCCCCTTAACCTCCGTCTTTCTGATGTAAATAATCCTAATCTACTCGACCTCTCTTTATAGCTAGCAACCTCCATACAAGGCAGCATCCTGGTGAACTTCCTCTCCACCCTTGCATCCACGTCCTTTTGGTAATGTGGCGACCAGAACTGTACGCAGTATTCCAAATGTGGTCGAACCAAACTCCTATATGACTGTAACATGACCTGCCAACTCTTGTACTGAATGCCCTCCGATGAATGAAAGCATGCCGTATGCCTTCTTGACCACTCTATCCACCTGCGTTGCCACCTTCAGGGTACAATGAAAGATTGGAGATCTTAGCAAGACTGATTTGCTATTGGTAGTACCCGATTTCTCTCTCCCTTGTTTCTCCCCAGTCAAGGTGTATTTCAAAGCTCTGAAGTGAAATCCTACTTCAACTCATTTACTAAAGAAGTCAAGGCCAACCTAAATCTCTGCCCACAGGTGTTTCTTAGGCAGCGTGTTGCTCCTTCACCGGCTTAAATATTTTCCTCCCTCTGCTGTAAAAAATGTCACTTTAAGTCTCCTTATCAGAAGCTGAGTGTTTCTGATGTAACCAGAGCATCTTTTCCCCATTGTCAAACAATGGGGTCTGAGTATTGTCTGTTTAATTGCCATCGTGACAAGACTTCTTCACACTCATTCTCTAGATTTCAACTCTGGAGCCTCAAAGTCTGCAAACAGTGTTGTGAAACCAGTTTCTTAATTATTTGGAGAAAGGCAGCCATTAAAAACAGGAAGGGTCTTCCGCATTTCAATGATTTCTTAAAGATATACGCTGACAGATCATTTGCATTTTAATGATTGTCAAACTTCTCCAAATTCAGAAGCCACAGAACACCAGGTTATAGTCCAACAGGTTTATTTTGAAATCAAGTTTTTTTTTGGAGAGCAATTCCTATGCCAGGTGAAGTGAGAGAAGAGCACAGTCACAGAATTTATAGGCAGAGAGATCAAAAATCATACAGCTGGTGAATGGAGTGTCAAAAAATTAAGTCTCTGCAGGTGACCAAGATTGTTAGACATTGTGAGTAAAGTGTCAACAGCTGAATAACAAGTGAAGGGATGACCTATAATCCAATTAAATGAGGCTGATAGATAATTACAAAAAATTAAAAATAAGGAGGTGCTGGAGACAAACTAAATCACTGGAGTAACATACGTATGTGAGTCGGAGATAGTAGGAACTGCAGATGCTGGAGAATCTGAGATAACAAGGCGTAGAGCTGGATGAACACAGCAGGCCAAGCAGCAGCATAGGAGTAGAAAAGCTGACGTTTCGGGTTTGGATCCTTCTTCAGAAATGGGGAAGGGGATTCTGAAATAAATAGGGAGAGAGGGGGAGGCGGATAGAAGATGGATAAAGCAGAAGATAGGTGGAGAGGAGACAGACAGGTCAAAGATGCCGGGGTGGAGCCAGTAAAGGTGTGTGTAGGTGGGGAGTTAGGGAGGGGATAGATCAGTCCAGGGAGGTTGGACAGGTCAAGGGGGCAGGATGAGGCTCGTAGGTTGGAGATGGGGGTGGGGCTTGAGGTGGGAGGAAGGACAGGTTAGGGAGGCAGGGACAAGCTGGGCTGGTTTTGGGATGCAGTAGGGGGAGGGGAGATTTTGAAGCTTGTGAAGTCCACATTGATACCATTGGGCTGCAGGGTTCCCAAGCAAAATATGAGGTGCTGTTCCTGCAGCCTTCGGGTGGCATCGCTGTGGCACTGCAGGAGGCCCAGGATGGACATGTCGGGGCAGTTGAAATGGTTCGTGACTGGGAGGTGCAGTTGTTTGTTGCGAACCGAGCGTAGATGTTCCACAAAGCGGTCTCCAAGTCTCCGCTTGGTTTCCCTGATGTAGAGGAGGCCACATTGGGAACGGCGGATACAGTATACCACATTAGCGGATGTGCGGGTGAACATCTGTTTGATGTGGAAAGTCTTCTTGGGGCTTGGGATGGGGGTGAGGTGTAGGGGCAGGTGTAGCACTCCCTGCGGTTACAGGGAGAAGTGCCGGTGGTGGTGGGGCTGGTGGGGAGTGTGGAGCGGACAAGGGAGTCACGGAGAGAGTGGTCCCTCCGGAAAGCAGACATGGGTGGGGAGGGAAAAATTCGTATGTCAAGGGTTTAACCAAAGCAATAAGTAATCTAAAACTGTACAAACTAATTAAGATAGAGAGATCATAACGATTTATCAAGGCGATGGTGTCAAAACAGGACAGTAAGGAAGATTTAACAGATACAGAACACTGGTGGGGTCGCATGTAGCGCGACATGAGCTTCTCTGGACCTCATGATTATCTGAGGGGCATCCTGTAGTTCCTTGTGCATTAACAGGAAAGTACATATCATCTGAAGCATCAACTCTATTTTCTTTTTAAAAATGTCCATGTTGTTGAATTTATACTTATTGTGTGAGTGCACTGTGTGCTTGAACACATCAAAGCGTAGTTTGATGTGATGAGTTCAAAAGAAGAATCAATAAATGATCAGACTGAACATTTACACTGTTTCTCTCCATAGATGCTGCCAGACCTACTGAGTTTCTGCAGCAAATGTGCAGCATTCACAGTAATTTGCTTTTTGTTTCCATTTTATTTGCATCCTAGATTGGATGCAAAAATCTTTTGTCTGTTTTTTTCTGCATTCGGCTATTCGGAATAGGCGAATGAAAGCTCTTTTAAATAGAGCTCGAGGAACAGGTTTTAGAGAGTAGGTTTTTTTTTGTTGCAATGTCTCAATATTCTTTACAGTGATAATGTAGATTTGTTTCAATGCTTGATATTTTTGAGCGTTCTTGGGGACTGGCATTTATTTACTCATGGCGATTTTTTGGTTTCCAACATGCATAGGGAAAGATGTCCATTCATTCAGTTAATGCCCACTAAGCTCCTAAAATGCTGCAGTTGAAGAGAAAACAGATGGACGTGAAAAAAGCTTTGAAAGGAAAAGTGGAAAGTGCTGGAGAAACTCACATTTAGCAGCATTTGTGGAGAGAGAAAAGTTCATGTTTTTTATCCAAAGCCTGTTCTTGAGAACAAGTTTGTACTTTAAAGGATGTTTTGAGTGAAAGCTACAAAGCTTATGACAAGTGACAGATTAGGAGAAAACATAAGGAATATGCTTCAACCCAATACTTTACCCAAAAAAAATTGTCCTCCTGATGCATTCCTGGCAGGGCTAGCATCTGTCATCCCCAAGTACCATTGAGAATATTATGGTGAGCTCCCTTGAAATGATCAATAACAAAGTTGCTGGAAAAGCTCAGCAGGTCCGGCAGCATCTGTGAAGGAAAAAAACAGAGTTAATGTTTTGGGTCCGGTGACCCTTCCTCA
>NC_063332.1:106225997-106240475 GCF_021869965.1 Rhincodon typus
GATTTACAGCATCCGCAGTTCTCTCGGTTTTCACTTGAACCGATGCCATCAACATGATGCAAATACATTGAAGTTCTATTGGGGAGCATTCCAGGACTTTGACCCAGCTACAGAGAGGAAATACATTGCCACATCTAAGGAAGGGTGGTGTATGACTTGAAGGGGTGCTTGTAAGTGGGGTATTCCTAAGCTTTTGATGCTGTTATCTTTATCATCTTACGTGGTAGAGGTTGTGGATTTGGTTTATACTGTCAGAGAAACCTTGGTTACTGAATGCATTGTATGTTTAGTACGTTGGTGCTAGTGAGCTGGTGTGCCTGTTGCTCCTGACATACTTTCCTACGCTTGAACTAGAATTGCTGTCTACACACCCACTGAAAGAATGAGCGATTACTCTAGGGCAGTGAGGTTATGGATTATGGGTTCAATATAGTTCTCCTATTCCTGCTAATGGCCTACAGTGCCTCCGTTCTGAGCTGCTGTATATATTGAGTTTATCCTATTTAACATGGTTGTCTTCTGTGTGAAGACTGGATTTTCTTTTCAGAGAAAGCAGATGATAAAACAATACCAAGAAGGTCAGTTGCCATCTGAGCCACATGGATCAGATATACACCACAATATCTATCTGAAGACCTTGACAAGCCGATCTGCCAAATAACAGTACAGGCTCTAAGTTGAGAAAAAGCTAATGCATAGCTTAATCTACAGCTACAGCAAACTCATGACATTGGTCCTTAATGGAACTGACTGTGCAGAATTAATGCCACCTACATCTTCTCAGCCTCTGATTAAACACAATACTGAGGGGGTGCAGTGGAGTTAGACTTCCATTACTCAGTGCATCAGAGCCTTCTATGCTGCCAAATCCTGTGATTATTTTAATGCTTGGAGTTCTGGGTGTTGCTGGGTAAGCCAGTGGTTATTGACCATCCTCACTTGTCCTGGAGACGATGAAGATGGCGGTGAGTCCATTTGGTGTATATGTACGCCCACAGTGCTGTTTGAAAGTCAGGTTCAGGATTTGGATGCATTTCAGACAGGCAGTGCAGTATTGGCTGCCTTCATACATCGAACACGTGCTCTGGTCAACATGACCAACACTTGGGTGCAGGGAAAGGCCATTTGGCCCATTTTTTTTTTTTTTTTTTTTGTTGAGACTGTGCTGCATTTAGTAACATCATGTTTGATCTTTGAACTCCAGAAGACTCCCACATCCCTTAAATCCCTGAATTAACAGGAAAGGAACAAGATTAATTGATGAAACCAGAATACTGGTAATCTTTATAATCAGACAGCATCTTTGGGGAATAAACCATTTTAGTTTAATCACTATTGATCATGTTCACGCAGAGTCATGAACACAGCCCAGTATGTCACACAAATCCGCTTTCCATCTGTTTGACTCCATCTATACTTCACGCTGCCTCAGGAAAGCAACCAACATAATCAAACACCCCTCCCACCCTAGTTATACTCTTCCGCACTGTTCAATCGGGCAGAAGATATAAAAATTTGAATACATATACAAATAGTCCTGCCCTTGTTTGTTTTACCAAAATGTAAAACCTCACATTTACCCAAGTTAAACTCCATCTGCCACTCCTCAGCCCTTTGACCCAATTGATCAAGATCTCTTTTGTAATCTGAGATAACCTTCACTGTCCACTATACCACCAATTTTGGGGTCATCCACAAACTTACTCACCGTGTCTCCTATATTCTCACCCAAATCATTTATATAATTGCCAAACAAAAGTGGACCTAGCACCAATCCCTGTGGGACACCTTTGGTCATAGGCCTCCAGTCAGATTAGAAGTTAGAAGTTTAACAATTTCTAAACAAATAGTGTTTTGGAATTGTAATTGGGATGATGTGGGGAGAGGGAAAGAAAAGGAAAACTTGTTATAATTGAAGAAAGCCAGATTAAATGATGGAGGAGACATTGTAGCCAGGCAGAAGCGGGTGGTAACATATTGTTTTTCCAAAGAAATATCTGTAGAGGAGGTGCAGATGGTTCCTGCGGAACCATTACCAGGTACCCCCCCCCCCCCCCCCCCGGCAAAAACATATTCAACCCTTGGCCCCTCAAGTGTCACAGTGAGTCAGAATCCACATATGAGGAACAGCACCTTAACTTCTGCCTGGGCAACCTATAGTCCGGAGGACTCAACATTTGAGTTTTCTGATTTGAAATAATCTTCCCATCCATCCCTGGTTCCCTTTCCAGCCTCCCACCCCACCTCCCTTCCATTCCATCTGTTGACCCTGCCTTCCAGCTACCAACCAGATTCATCCCTCCCATAGATCAACCAGGTTGTATCTACTACCAGTGTCCACCTATCACCACCATTCCACTAGCCCTCCTTGCCCTCCCTCTCTTTATCTGCAGCTCCCCCTACCCCCATATCCAGTCATGAAGATTAATACCTGTGACGTTTTTTTCTCCTTTTCTCCAGATGCTACCTGGCCTGCTGTGTTCTTCTAGTCTCCTGTTTGTTTTCCTTGGAGATTAGTGGGAGTAGATTTAATAAACTTTGCTGTATGAAAATCGGATGCAGATATTTCTAATCAACATGTTCAGGGATGTTATGACACACCAGTTAGGTCTTTAATCCAGGCCTCTTGCCCAGATGTAGGAACACAATTGTGCTGCCAAAATAGCCCTGGAAATTGGACATATTATTGAAAAGAAAACCTTTGCAGAATCTTGAAGAGCAAGCAAGAGACTGGGACTAATTGGATTAAATTTTTGGAAAGCTAGGAGCCTGCATGATGGGCCCTAAGGCTGCACTCTGTGATTCAGGATTCCATAAAAATGTTTTTTTTTGGTTGGGATTGGGGGTGTTTGGAGGGGAGAAGGAGGTTGCAGAGGGAGACGTGAAGAGCAGAATACAGAAATTCTTATCTCTTGATTAGAGTTCCAGTGTGGAACAATGCTTGAACCACACATTGCAAGCTGTATCGTGGCTGCTCATTCCAGAGAAGAATCGAGATGAATATCTCCTGTTTCATTATTTTTGTGTACAAATTGCTTTGAGATGAGCATAAAATGTGTTGAGGTTGTGAAATGATTTCCAAAACCTGCTGATATGAATGTGACAAAATATGGTGTGATAACAACAAGGTCAACCAAATGTTTTTAGAAGTGGTTTTGTAGAAACACAGGAGATATGTTGGCTGGTGCCATGTAATAAGGATTCTGTGTTTGTGCTAACATTATTGAAATATCACAAAAGCTGAAGGCGACCAAAAACAAATTTAATAGGTATGCTAAAGCACTGATTTGGGAAAAATGGCAGAAAAGACTATCTTAAAAATCATGGACAGGTTTTGTTACTTAAATCTATACCATGTTGTACATTGTAAAAATTATTATTAAGTTGCTTGCTGCTCTATCCCCTCAAGTGCTAATTCTTGCACAGTTGCCAGCAGTTCTTTACCATCTCATCCTGTGAACGATGGTTGGTGGTTTGACTGTAGGTGGGATGATCACAGCTGAACCTATCCCGCTCTTCTATCCAATGGCAGCACGCATGCAGATTCCAGCATGGGTCACTGGTTAACAATCAGCAAAGGGAATCTTAGCTGATTTTTCTTTTGGTTTCTCCCCCAGCTCCAGCTGAAAAGCACTGAGCCAACTGTCATGTTGCCCTGGAGGGGGAATCAGCTAATTCGGCAGAAACTGGGAATTGAAGTTAGGATTTTTTTTTCTTTTTGCTCAGTCAACCAACATGATGGCTTTATTAAAATATTTCTTACTGCTTCAGATCTTGGGAAACCAGCTGAAGCAGTCGCTCGGTTTCTTAAACAAAGATATGAACTTTAACCTTTGCTGCCAATTCCAACATGAAAGTGTCTATTTGCTCTCGTAATCATCGCATGCTAGATTTGTTAAATAAAATCAAAAATATAAAGTGGTTTGCTATTCCTCAACCTTTTTCTATTAAAAGTTAAGTATAAGGTAATACAGTTAGCTAACATTCTGCAGCACACTTTCAGCAAACTGTCTGCTTCCCTTTTACTTTTGTCTCCATTCCTATTTGAAGCTTCATCTTCTCTGGCCAAGGTTTTATGCCATCCAAGGGGTGGAAGTGATTGGCAGTGCTCATCCACAATGTTTCAAATAAATCGTGAAATTCTAAACCATTGCTAGTAATTTTCTTTTTTATCTTATTTAATAAGCCTGAGATTCTTTCCCTCACCTTTTTTATTTGCATCTTTTCAGTAATTATTTACTGAGAGTAAAAGAGAATAGCCATATTCACACTTTTAAAGTTTGAAAGCAATTCTGTGGAGTTGGATAGATCCAACTTAAATCACTGACTTTTCCTTGTGCCAGTTCTTCTAATAAAATCATCAATTACTACTAAAGTAGAGGGCTAATAGATTTGAAGCAGCATAAGTTGTGGTGGCGGGGTTTGGGGTGGGGGTTGGGGATGCGGGTGTAGTTGATTTTTAAATTCTGTCCTGCTCTCCTCACCCTCCCACCCCCTCTCAGAAATCTAATTATTTGTAATTGCAGTTCAACTGCTTGGTGTGTGCTTTCTCAGGATCAACTGAGACAAAGGGCGTACGGTACTTCAGTACGTGCTAATTTTATAAGAGTGGATTTTGCAAGGCGTGTCTTTGTACACAGCGATCTGTGATTGCAAAAAGAAGTTGGCTAACAGCTGCCGATGTGGCCCATATAAAGCAATCGTCTGGCCAAACCACATCCATTCATTGTGCATTTTAAAGCAGACTATTCTATTCATGAGATAAATGAGAAGCCTGTGCTTAAAGTAATTTTAAAAAAATGCAGTCCCCTACTCTCTTTGCAATATTTTACTTTTTTTCATAAGAGAAAATATTTAGGAAAGAAAATTGAGATTTTCAAAACTAAACCATAATTCAAATTTTATGCATCAGTTCGTCTTGTTGGGTTTCTATCATTGTTGTTAGCAATGGAGTTTAAACTTTTCCTTATTGCAGTTCATTGGAGTAAGCTCCTAGGCCAGAAATGAAAACTGTACTTCTGGCAACTTTGCTCATCAAAAGTTTAAATGTATAAAATAATGAGGTAGATTCCACACCACTATGAAATCAAGCTGTCTATTCACATTGGTGCCTTTTACGAGTCGAGATACACTGAAAATGTTTCTTTTGACTAAGTGCTGAGAAAGCAAGATTCTCTGTCAGTTCAGGATGAACTTTAACCAGATTCCAGAAATGGAAGAATCATGTGCTGACTTTAAATGATTGCATATTTTGAATTATAGGAATTAATTAAGCCATGCTGTTCCTGAGGCCTACAGACTGCACCCAGTGTTCAGGCAATATTAACTATTGCACTGATGTATTCCGCAATTTTGCACCATTATCTCTGGATAGAATAACTAGATTGTTTGTTTGATCTTCTGTTGGCCGTTTCTACTATGCAAAATATATATGGGTGTATGTGTCATTTCATTGAATCTTGTGCTGTCGTTAACCCTGTGGCATTAAATTAAATACATACTTTTTTAGATCATCTGAAGTCTGAGTTCAGGTATAAATATAATTTCAATATAATGTTCACTACTCTTAATTTGAATTGAGCAGCTTGGAGTTATCTGGTATTTCAATTTTGTTCCACATTAAATTCTCAATTTGTTACTTAACTCAAATTATTACTGGATCATTTAAATTTTTATAGTGCTTAAAAAAAAGGGCTTGTATGTTTTAAACTAGAGAGATTCTGATAAAACAAAACGGCAAATGGGGACTTCTAGTACCAAAAGGCCACCACAAGTTAACATGGATAGAAGTGACAAATATACAGAAGTGTACTAATGCGCTGTAAGATTGTAAAGATGGTTGGCTGATTCTAGCATTTGGAATAATCCAGTCTGGAGATCACAGAACCATGGTTGTAAGTAATGTGGCAGATGGACTGTGGTAAGGATGGAAGCAAGTAATGTATGAAGAGCAGAGATAGTAGAAACTGCAGATGCTGGAAAATCTGAGACAACAAGGTGCAGAGCTGGATGAACACAGCAGGCCAAGCAGCATCATAGGAGCAGTAAAAATTTCTGATGAAGGGTCTAGGCCCGAAACGTCAGCCTTCCTGCTCCTATGATGCTGCTTGGCCTGCTGTGTTCATCCAGCTCTGCACCTTGTTGTCTCATGTATGAAGAGCAGATTGTTTTGTGTTGAGGAGACTATTGCGTAGGAAAACTTGCTTGGGATTGAAGAGCAGGCTTTGGAAGTTAAATAGTCCGTAGTTTAGTAGGCATGGAATTAAATGCTCGTGATGCAATGAACTTCGAAATGGATGAGATATGCGAGAGAAGCTGGACTGAGAGAGAGAGAGAGTGAGTTCAACATTAAGATGGAATAGATAGTCATCGAAGGTTGTCTTGTCAAGCAGAAGATTTCTGTTACCTCCCCTATGTGTAAAAGATGCACTGTTGAAATTTACCAAGGCTTCTTAGGCAGCATCTTCCAAACACACCAGCAGTTTCTAGAAGGAGATAGGTAGTAGATACATGGGAACACCATCTACAGGCTCCCTTCCAAGCAACTCACCATCCTGACCTGGAAATATATTACCATTCTTTCAGTGTCAATAAATCAGAATCTTGGAACTTCTTTTCGAATGACAGTTTGAGTCTACCTACACCAAATGGACAGCATCAGTTCAAGAAAACAGCTCACCACCATCTTCTCAATTTACAGAGGGTCGGACAATGCTGGCTCAGTCACCAGCCATATCCCACCAATGAATTTCAATAAGAAAAAATTCCAATTAGTCTGTTTTGGTGATGAAGAGAAATTCATGAATTCTTTGCTTATTGATGAGCTGTGAAGGTGGAGCAAGCAGAGATGAAAGATAGAAATAGTGGCTTATTAGTAAAGGTAGATGGGGCTCGTCTCTTTGCGAATGTATTCACTCTTGAATCATCATTTAAGCAAGGCCAAGAACAGCTTGATGTGGTCAAGCCAGATCAGATGATGAATGGTGTGGTCAGTTGTGCACCATGTTCTAGGCCCCCTTTATAAAACTCCCATTCTTGGTGTGTTCCTGGGGTAAGTCTGCCCCTGGTTCCTGTGGTTTGTATTGGTGGGCTGCTTTTAATTGCTGCACATTTTGTGGTAATGGTGCTGTAATTGTTAGGTGGGGAATTCTAGGATATTAATCCAGCATTGAAGAAAAAGTACAGGATACCCACGAAATAGAGATCATTCGCACAAATTATATCCATCATTCTTTTGGTGGGATAGCCTCTATTGCATCTCTTTCCTACCGCTGCTATCAGACAGAATGAGCAGGATAGGGGGAGCTGAAGATTTTTCTGGTACTGAACATAAAAGGCCAAGTTGAGGGACTAAACTGATAGCTGCAACAATGTTCCTGAGAATGGGTGGACAAAGGCTTAGCGAATCCAAGTTTGAACGTGCAAGTGTAAGAGTCTTTGCCATTCAGTCCATCATTCTTGTGTCAGCTAGTGGGCGTCTTTGTCAGTAGACGTGGAAGGAAAGGGATGTGGATGTTTGAAAACCACTTACGGTTATGATCCGTTGCTCTTACAAAATGTGTAACTGTTCAGTGACTTTGCATAATTCCTTATTTTCAAACAGTATGGTTTTCAGTAAATCATTGCTGGTTAAATGAGATTAAATGTTGTATTGTGAACTTCCCAATTTAGTTCTTTTTTTCTCTACGTGTTACACAACATGAAGCAACTACTGCCCAATGTTTCCTTTCTCGCCTGTTCATTCAAACCAAGACTTGTTTGGAAGGCAAATTTTCCTGGAGAGCAGGAAATATCAAAATATTATTGAAGCAGCCTGCTGACAATCTTCCTACATGATCAATTACAGCAATTAGTGTGTTTGAGTGGTCCTTTTGTAACAGAAACCTTGCGAGTGCAATGTAGGCTTGTACCACATTTCTGTACTAATTTTGTCATTTCAGCACATTTTGGCTTTAGCTTAGTACAGTGTACACAGACAGATTAACGTTGCTGTATTTTAGAGAAGAACAAACTTTGGGTACTTTCTTTTGGCAGCAGATAAAAATTTCAATTACCCTGATAAATGCATTAGCTAATATTCAGTGGAGATGTCAATATGCTAGCTATAAAGTTAATCTCTGGTCGTTGTCCCACTGCATTTTGGTGTGCAAGTTGGCTGCTATGCTTCCAAAGGTACTTGTGCTTCAAAAGTACTTAATTGACTGCAAGGCATTTAATGATGTCTGGTGTTTGTGACAGGTTCTATGTAAATGCAGAATTTTTAAACAAATCTAGTTATAATCAACAAGTGGAAAAGTTTTTTTTTGTCTTTGGAAGGCCTTCCAGTCACTCTTTCAAGTCAAAGGAGTATCTCTTTAACAGTCAAAACTTAATCAATTAGTCTTGAATAATTTGGTGACACTGGGTTATAGTCCTACAAGTTTATTTGAAAACACGCTTTTGGCCCAGTGCAGAATTAGCTGATTTTAATTGGGGCGTCAGTAAGACAGCTACAGTTGACTTGAATCATTTGTCTATATTGTATGTAGATGAGCTACATGCTGTCTATTTCAAAATATTGAAATTAATCTTCCACATTTATGCCAGTGAGCATCTAGATCAACTTTGGCCTGCTCGCTAAAATACCCATTTTTAGCGCTTTCTTCTTCAGAACTGATTAGTCAAGAGCTGTACTGGCCAGCCGACCATCATTCACGCAATTCAGACAAAATTCTTGTCTCTTTCCTGATTCATACCAGTTTCCCAGCTGATCCACCAATATCTCTTCTAATTCAGAATTCTCACTCCTATGTTCAAATCTCTCATCTCCTCCTGTCCTAAGACCCAACTCTCTGTTCTTTTCGTGTTTGTTCTCTTCAGTCATCTAGACTTGGAGATTTAGAATACATGGAATACATTCCTTGAACGCATTGTGCCTTCACCTTCAATTAAGATCCCCCACTTGAAAAAAACCTGATTCGGCTCCTGGCCACCTGTCCTTGCTTTTCAATATTCAACCAAGCACCTGTTTTGTTCTACCCTCTCAAATATCCTGGAACATTTTTATCTACACTAATTACTGGAAAGAAATAAGTAGTTTGTGTTCTTTTTCTTTTCTATCTGATTATTCTGCTAACTCCAATAATATTTCCTCAGCTGAAGGATGCTGGCAGTCAGGATTCCAACCTGTTTGCAATGTAGTGTCCTCTGGAAATGTGTATTTATGAATGTGTCTCATGCAGTGAAGGATCAGACTTTGACGTTGATACATCATCCTCGACTTATATAAAGGCCATTTATGTGTAGCATAGGTAAACAGGGCAGTTGGAATGCACCTGGTTTTCAGTCTTTGCTTTGGGCAGGGAGAGAGCGAAGAAAATTGTTTGGAGTTGGGGATCATTCACTGCATCATTCAAAGTCCCTCAATTTTGAGAGTGATTTTTGAAAGCTTAGCAGTAATGAACTCGCCATAATGTGAACAATACTTTCTACCAGTATGAGCTGGTTGTAAAAGGGTTATAAGTTGTTTTTAATCTTGTGTTCTGCTTTGTAAATTAGCAGCTCACACCTGTTTAATGTTCTAATTGCTGAGAATTTATAGTTTTTTTTAATCTTTGCTAAGTCTGTGGTTTCTGAAAAATCTAGCATTTACATATGTTCTAAAGTGGGAAATGTACTGAACCAAAGAATTCATTTTTTACATGGCTTATGAAAGTTGATGTTGCAGAGGAGATAAGTGGTATGTTATTGATTTTTCTTTTTCTATCTGTGAAACTAATGTTCTTGTTGCCAAAAGTTATTGCACATTTAAATAAATAAAAGATTTATTACCTCCACCCTATCCTCCTCCTGTGTCTTCCTTCCTCTCCTGAAGACAAATGTTCACAAACAACACTGGTGCCAACAAGCATCCCATAGCTTGCCCTCAGTGGGGTTTTCATGTAGGTCAGGTCAACGATAGGCTGATTGACTATTTGAGCCATTACAACTCAGCTTGATCCTGATCTCAAGCACTAGCCATTCATGTGCATGAAATTTCCAGTTTGTATCGCTAGAGAGTAGTTCAAAGTGGGAACAATGCCTTAAAAGAAAATCCTTTTTTTTGTCCAAATAATTCCAGAAACATTTTTTATGCTACAACACCAGGATGAAGTATCTGAGTATAGTACAGATTTTAGCGCAGCCATTTGAACTCTTGAATCCTGATCTGAAGATTGTGGATTCAAGTGCCACTCCAGGAATTTAGCATGTTCCCTAGGCAGTTCTTGAGTGCAGTATTGGGGTGATGGATCTGGATGCAATAGACAATGTAATGTTGTGGTTTTGTTTGCAAAGTCTATTCTAGGGAAGTATACACATGGCCCAATATTTCAAAATTTAGCAGGGTGAATATGTGGAAATAGCCGTACTTTCTCAAAAGCAGCGTTTCGTACAACTAGAATATTGGGACGCCTTCCAATCTTTGTCTGAAGTGCTTTTATTACAGTTTTGCTATGCTAAGGTATTATTTAAGTGTACAGTGTTGTTCTGCATATCCGAAAGTGTGATTGTCAGTTTCTCCATAAAGGTCTGTAGTGTCTCTTCAAAAGCAATTTCTCATACGATATTTAAGTGCAAACCACTGTAGTAAAAATTTGTAGACAAGATTCATTAGATATGACTCTTGGAATTCTCGCAGTATTCCTTCCTTTCCATCCCCACCTTGCCACCATTATGAAGAAGTTTATTTATAGACTGCTGTTGCTGAACCTACTGCAGAACACCACATTTCTTTGCAAGGTCTAAATTAAACACGCTTCCAAGGTTCAACTGTTGGAATGATTTGAACCTGTTGCTTACCAGTAACTCTAGTATATTCTAATTTAGTGAAACGTAGTTGTTAGGAACTTGATTAGCTAAATTGTGAAAGATTTGTCAAGTTATTCCAGGTGTTTGAAGGACTGAAGTATTTTGTTTAAAGAGCGTATCAGTGTTCTGACTTTTTCTATATAACCTGATGGTTTTGTAACATTGCAATATGGGCACAGCCTTAGTTAATGGAAGACCCTTCAGAGCGGAGATAAGGGAAAACTTCTTCAGCCAGAGAGTGGTGAGTCTATGGAATTCATTGTCACGGAAGGCTATGGAGGCCAGGTCATTGAGTATATTTAAGACAGAGAGGTTCTCGATTGTCAAGGAGATTAAGGGCTTCGGGGAGGAAGCGGGAGAATGGTGTTGAGAAACCTATCAGCCATGATTGAATAGTGGAGCAGACTCGATAGGCCGAATGGCCTAATTTCTGCTCCTATGTTTTATTGTCTTATGCTGATATGGGCTGTGTACAGATTAGATGGTGTTTTACTGTTTTGGGTGCCAGTGCTGCCTCAAGTTCTTGAGGTGGTAGAATTGTGATATTTGTTGGCAATTTGAAATGGCATATTGAAGACAGGGGTGAAAGAAGATGTGAAACGGGAAGTATCAGGCAGTCTGGAATTTAATTTTGGCATATCCTTGACAGAACCAGAACAAAGTCTACAAAAAGTCATGAAGTATACTGTTACAGAGATCTACAGCACAGAACAAGGCCCATTGGCTCATTATGTCTGTGTCATTCGATAAACAGCCACCTGACTAATCTAATCCTATTTTCTAGCACGTGGCCCAAAGCCTTGTATGCCTTGGCATCACAAGTGCACATCTAAATAGAACTTATATGTAGTAAGGGTTTCTGCGTCTATCGCCCGTACAGGCAGTGAGTTTCAGATTTTTAGCACTCTCTCTCTGGGTGAAAAAGTTTTTCCTTGCGTCCCTTCTAAACCTTCTGCCCCTTTAAGTCTATGCACTCTGGTCAATGATCCTTCCATCAAGGGGAAAGTTTCTTCCTGTCTACCCAATCTATGCTCATCATAATTTTATACATCTCGATTACGATCCCCCGCAACCGCTTCAGCTCCAAAGAGAATAACTCCAGTCTGTTCTGAGGAAAGGTCACTGGACCTGCAACGTTAACTTTGATTTCTCTCCACACTTGCTGCCAGACCTGCTGAGCTTTTCCAGGAATTTCTATTTTTGTTTCCAGTCTGTCTAATATCTCTTCATAACTGAAATCTTCCAACTCTAGCAATATCCTGATAAATCTCCAGTGCATTCACAACTCTCCTATAATGTGGATTGCAGAACTTCTCACACTACTTTTAAGAGACTTTTAAGCGACTCTTGGATAGGCACATGGATGATAGTATAATATAGGGTATGCAGGGTAGTTCGATCTTAGTAGGATACTAGGTTGGCACAACATCGTGGGCCGAAGGGCCTGTGTTGTACTGTACTGTTCTATGTACTCTAACTATGACCAAACCAATATTTTATACAGTTCCAGCATAACCTCCCTGCTGTTAAATACTCTTGTCTTGACTGATAAGAAAGCATGTGGTATACTTACATCTAACAAATTTAACCATGACCTGATACCTTTAAGACGCTGGTGTTCATGCACACCAAGGACTGTCTAATCCTTGATGCTTCCCAAGATCCTACTGTTCGTTATGTATTCCCTTGTCTTGTGTTGACCTGAATCACACAGACACCCCATAACTCGAAGGTGTGCCACCATAAGCGAATCCTTGCTATTCCTGAATTAATTTAATTAAATTGCATTGTCACAAGTTTTAAAATTTTACTTTGCTTGTTGTAAATGGAATGCAAAATTTTGAGTCAATTTAAATGCAAGAAGAATTTTTCAAATGAGAAGCATTTTTTGCCAGACTAAGTAATTACAAGATGCATTTGAGGTTTTAGTCTCCAGTATTGAGTTGTAAATGCGGTATGACTAATTTACTTGAGCAGTTTCCATTATAACTTATGTAGACATTTTATTGTGCAAAAGATTGACATAAAAGTGAAAGAAAGGTGATGACAGGAGAGGTAGTAAGTGCAGATGCTGTGTTTTTAATACTTCTCAAATTATTGTGGCTTTGATCAGAACTAGTTAACTAAGTGCACCTGAAGCAGTCAGTTTCCCTGTGTTCATACTTATAATGTAAACTATACATGTATATTTGTTATTGGAATTACTTACTACTTACACCAACAGGGCTGCAATGTGGCTACTCATGATAGAGTATACATAGTTTATCAGTTTAGTTAACTTATAACTATGGGAGAATGAGTTTACAAATGAACTTTTTAACTTTATATGGATGTTAAATGTACTCCCACTATTAGCACTGCAATACACTCTTGCTTTTAAATGTACAATTTAGTAGTTAACTATCACAATCATACACCAAACCATAGGGTATATGTGAACACCACCACAAAACATCAGCTAGTTCATGAAATGGGACTTGAGCATGAACCATGGCTTAAATTGGAGGTAATGCATTTGAGTTCTTCCACCCTACTTTGATCTGGTAATGATGCACACAACTAGCCAAACTTAAAAAAAAGTGGGAGAATTCCTCTAGACTTAATGTGTCACAAATGATAACGCTGCTGGGAAATGATTCTAAGCTTCAATCATTTTGCCCTCTGGCATCAACCATCTGAAACTTGCAGTAGGCTTTGATGGGTGTGCATTTAACTTGCCCAAAGCAGATATGTTTAATTTTGCTTTTGATTTTATCCTTATTTTCATCCTTCCTGTCCCTGCATCAACATGGGATAGTACTAAGCTACAATGAGCAGAAAATTGCCAAGTTCAATTCTTCAGTTTTAGTTATTACAAACAGTACAATTGGCTTCAGGTTCTTGGACCAGGGCACTGAAAGAATCCAATATAATTTTGCTCTTGACTGCAATCCTGTGCCGTTTGATTGTCCTCCCCTTGCTCTTACCACCCACCAACCCCACCTCTGGAAAAGACTGGTTGGACGTCTTCAAACCTGCAAATGGGAAACTTCTTTCCGGGCTTTGATTGTGAACAGCTGCCTTTTTTTTTGCTCTTTGTATCCCAAGACAGCTGAAATTGATTGAGCCTGAGAGTTGTGCACTTGCAGTAGTGGGAGCTGGATCTGTGACTGACAGGAAGCCAGGATCCAAGAGCAGATGTCATCAAGGCCTACGCACAAACTGCTTACCCGGGTAATTGACCTCCAGTGCATAAACTTGATCTTCATAGCCTGAGTTAGAAGCAGCCAGTTTTCTTCCTGCTCCTCCAGTTTGCATCTGGTGGGGAGGAGAAGGGAAGGAAGTGCAGTGATTTTGATACGCAAGTTAGGAAAATGCAAAAACTTGAGGTAACGAGGGAATGTATCACCTTTCACAACCTGCAGATGTTCCAAAATGCCCTCACCGCTGACTAAATATTTTCCAAGAGTAGCCACTATTATAATATAGAAGAATGTAGCTGCCAGTTTACAGATATCAAAGTCTCTCAAACAGCAAAAAGAGTAAAAGTGGTGAATAGAAAATCAAATCTGTTTGTTCTTGGAGGCCCCAGGAAATTTTAAGCTGATGAGACGCCTGCACAGCGTGTCCGTGCAGACGTTTTTTTTAGTTATCCAGTTTTCTTCCTGCAAT
>NC_063332.1:106240575-106252839 GCF_021869965.1 Rhincodon typus
TTTCCCCCCCCCCCCCCCCCCAAGGATAATACTAAAATAGGTTGGGTTGTGCATGAGCTGACGTCAGTTCTGTTGAAATTGGGATGTCTGGCTTTTGTAGTAGGAACAGACAATAGAATGGCCAGGTAGTTACAGTAGAGAGTCACTTCAGAAAAGAGCAGTCATGGAAATGTTGTCTACGCATGTGATAAATGAGGAGTCAGCTGTGTACCACCGTCTGTAATCTAGGACGGTTGTTGCCATGGCAGCGTCAAGTGGCATTTAGTGGTAATGCATGACTAACCTCATTTAACAGGCTAGTTTGTGTGAGATTGCTCAGCACGGCGAAGCATTAGAGTATGTTACAAGACTTTATCTTTTATTTTCTTCCCCCTGCCCCCAACCCCTCAAACTGCATGTTTACAAAGAACGTGGGCTAGCTTTTAATATTAAGGACCTTTTTTGAGGAATCCTTTTCCTGGATCTGTTTGTAGTTTTGACTCGTTTTCATTCAAGCAGAGCACTTTTGATGATGTCGTTTTACATGCAATATTGGTATGTAGCTCGGCTTAATTTTTAAAATAAACCTGTAAATTTGGAACAAAGTACAACTGGTAGTGAAATTTTGAAGGCACTGCTTCTACAACTGAATTATTGCTCAGCTTTAAGTTTGTTTTAACCACTTCGTGTGTTAACTTAAGATTTGGAATTTTTATTAGAAATCTGCAGGATCAGAAATATCTAGTTAAGTAATTTTTGTGTCTTTATTATAGCAAGGGTTTTGAAGCATTTAATGTTTAATAATGCTGAAGTTTTTTTGCACTCGACAATCCTGTACTTCATTTGAAAAGCTTATGAAAATAATACCATTTGGGTATTGGAACTCTTGTGTTTTAATAAGAAATTTGTTCCCTTAACTTATTATACTTATTGATAGGTTAGAAGATGAATTGTGTACTGTCTCTGATCGAACCTTGCACTGCCTAGATTCTGTAATCCAAAGTTAAAATGGCCTCTTATTCGTGTTAAGAAATGTTATCCAATTGCAGGGAATAGTTTTAGACCTGAGGTTATTTCTGTTAATGCCACAGTCGAGACTTTTTTCTTTTATTCTGAGGCTTGTCAGTTAAAATGAAACTAATTATGTATCCATTGTGCTACAAAATGAAAAACACCCAAGTTCAATTTGTTGATTGATTTTTTTTTTAAGTAAAATCCAAAAGTGACACCCAGAAAACAACATTAATATTTCAGCCATTCGATCTGTGCTGCAAAGCTACAGAGATCTCTTCTACAGGGCGAAGTGGAGGGCAGCAGAAAGGGGGTTTGACCTAGGCGTAATTGGATGATGAATGTCACAGATCTGTTGCAAATGAGCTACAGTGGATGTTTGAAGATGTCACAAGAAAGACGAGCATGACGTTCCATGACAGCCGATTTTCCCCAGTATGGATGGTGAAAAACAAAATAGAGAACAAGGGAAGAACTGAGAGATATTTAATGTGGCTGTGCATTAAAGTGCTTCTTTTTATACTGCATCAAAAATGCCTGACCAAATTTCTGAGTAACAGCAATTCTGCATCATGCTGAAATTTTAAAAGTATTTTCTGCTACACTTATATTGTGTGATTAGTTACATTAACAATACTCATCCCATAAAGATGTACTTCCTATGGCACTGTAGGTATAATTGGCTGGCTTATATTTCTACTGGCAACCACCCAACACCACAATCAAATAGCCATTTTTAGTTTGAGGCTTGACATTGACATTGCACAATTGTTTGGGGAGGACAAGGAAAAAGCGTTCAAGCCAAAGCAAAACCAGAAATATTTGACCTAGTTCTGCAATTGCTTCTTGCGTAAAACATTTAAGTTAAAACAATTTCAATGTGTAAGTCTATGTACATTTAGTTGAAAGGTGACAATATTTTTGTGCTTTGTAGGTGGGAATATCACTTTTTCCTTCTATCACCTTTCATTAAAGTTACAAGCTGCTTTCGTGTTGCATAATATTTTGACTTGTCTTTGTAATACAATATGAATTGTCAGCACATTACCCATCGCCTGATAATCCAGCCAAATGGTGTTCAGTCATCCATTCCAGGGCACCATCTTAAAGCAACTGTTCATGTATCTAATTTGAAACTGCTTAGATAAACACTTAATGTTAAATGTTGACAAAGCCAAAATACATGATTTCAAAGCAAGACATGAGGACAAGCTTCTTCAACATTGTGCTAGCCAATCTTGCATTACATGACACACAGCAAGTCAAAGAATACCTAGAATCCCTCTGAACTGCCTTTCAGCAGCTGTTTGACTTTTATTAATTTTTTTCTTCCTGTAACTTTCTATTGAGATCCCAGAGCAGGCAAAAGGGCCACCAACATTTGCTTTTGATGGGGTCAATGGAATGGATGTAGCCTTCTGCTGTAGCTTTCCCATCTATCTCAAATCACTCATGCACACTCAAATCCCATTTTATGTCCTATTAAACTTAAACTCCACCCATCCCCCCCCCTTTTTGTTCCTCTTCCCCCTCCTGTCCCTGTCTAAATATGCCCACTGTTTTTACTCTGGTCATTCTTCTATTCTCCCTCTGTCTTCCTACTTCCACTCCTAAGCATTAGGCTTTTTCTTGTTTCTCTCTTTAAACTGTACATGTGAATTATAGGTGAGTATCCCAACAGTGTCTCTGCCCGCTACTGCAGAATCCTGAAGATAAGGCATGCCAGATTCTGCCGTCCAATTTCAGCTCAGGACATGAGTTATTGACTGAGAAATGTTTCAACCAGTTTGCTTAAAATGTTTTGCATAAGCTGTGCAAATTTTTGTAGACAGTTTCCTTTTGTACATGTAATCACTGGGTCTTAAAATGGGGAAAAGTTGATTCTGAAGCAATAACAAGAACAACAATGGCATGTAAGATTTTGCAGACAAGAAATTAATTCAGAGATAAGATTTTTAATGAGAACTTCTTAAGAAGAAGATAATTCATTGGAGGCAGTTCAGAGAAGGTCCACTAGGGTAATCCCTGGTGTGGAGGAATTGCCTTATGAGCAAGGTTTGAACAGGTAAGGACTCACTGGAGTTTGAGAATGAGCTGATCTAATTGGAACACACAGGATTCTTTAAGGCTTGACAGGGTAAATACAGAAAGGATATTTCTTTTCATGGGAGAGCCTAAGACCAGAGGGTGTAGTCTCAGAATCAAGAGTGCCAATTTAAGACTGATGAGGAATTTTGTCTGAGGTTTGAGAGTCTTAGAAACTTGCCACTGAGAGCAAGTGCGGACAGAGTCCATGTGTATGTTTAAGACTGAGATCCTTGATCAGTAGGGAAATCCAGGGTTAAGGAAAAGGGCAGGAAAGTAAACGTGAGGAATGTCAAATCAGCCATGATCCTGTTGAATGGTGGAGCAGGCTTGAAGGGCAGAGTAGCCTTCCCCTGTTCCTATTTCTTATGGTCTAAGTCAAGTCTTGGTTTGTTCGAGGTGGAGCAATGCCAAACAAGCCACTGAATATTATAGATAACAAGGTGGAGAGCTGGATGAACACAGCAGGCCAAGCAGCATCAGAGGAGCAGGAAAGCTGACGTTTTGGGTCTGGACCCTTCTTCAGAAATGGGGGAGGGGAAGGGGATTCTGAAATAAATAGGGAGAGAGGGGGAGGTGGATAGAAGATGGATAAAGGAGCAGATAGATGGAGAGGAGACGAACAGGTCAAGGCGGTGGGGATGGAGCCAGTAAAGGGGAGTATAGGTGGGGAGTTAGGATGGGGGTTGGTCAGTCAAGGGAAGACGGACAGGCCAAGGAGGCGGAGATGGGGCTGGTAGGTAGGAGGTGGGGGTGGGGGTTGAGGTGGGAGAAAGGATGGACAGGTCAGGGAGGTGGGGACGAGCTGGGCTGGTCTTGGGATGTGGTTGGGGGCGGAGAGATATTGAAGCTTGTGAAGTCCAAATTGAGACCATTGGGCTACAGGGTTACCAAGTGAGATATGAGGTGCTGTTCTTGCAACCTTCGGATGGCATCGTTGTGGCACTGGAGGAGGCCCAGGATGGACATGTTGTCCAAGGATTGGGAGGGAGAGTTGAAGTGGTTCGCGAATGGGTGGTGTAGTTGTTTATTGTGAACCGAGCGTAGGTGTTCCACAAAGCCGTCTCCAAGCCTCCGCTTGGTTTCCCTGATGTAGATGAGGCCACATCAGGAACAGCAGACACAATATACCACATTAGCAGATGTGCAGGTGAACATCTGTTTGATGTGGAAGGTTTGCTTGGGGCCTGGGATGGGGGTGAGGGGGAAGGTGTAGGGGCAGGTGTAGCACTTCCTGCGGTTGCAGGGAAAAGTGCCAGGGATGGTGGGGCTAATGGGGCTAGTGGGGAGTGTGGAGCGGACAAGGGAGTCATGGAGAGAGCGGTCCCTCTGGAAGGCAGATAAGGGTGGGGAAGGAAAAATGTCTTTGGTAGTGGGGTCAGATTGCAGGTGGCAGAAGTGGTGGAGGCTGATGCATTGGTTCCGGAGGTTGGTGGGGTGGTACGTGGGGGTGAGGGGGATTCTGTTTTCGTCATTATTGCAGAGAGGGATGAGTTGTGGGAAACGCGAGTGATGCAGTCGAGGGCGATTTTCGACCACTGTGGAGGGGAAGTTGTGGTCCTTGAAAAACGAGGGCACCTGGGATGTCCGGGAGTGGAATGCCTCATCTCGGGAGCAGATGTGGCGGAGGCGAAGGAATAGGAGGTGGCATTTTTGCAGGAAGGTGGGTGAGAGGTGGTGTATTCCAGGTAGCTGTGGGAGTCGGTAGGCTTGAAATAGATATTGGTTTCCAGGTGGTTGCCAGAGATGGAAACAGAGGTCCAGGAGAGAGAGAGGTATCAGAGGTGGTCCAGGTGAACTTAAGGTTGGAGTGGAAGGTGTTAGTAAAGTGGATGAACTGT
Organism: Rhincodon typus; assembly: GCF_021869965.1. Taxonomy (NCBI): domain Eukaryota; kingdom Metazoa; phylum Chordata; class Chondrichthyes; order Orectolobiformes; family Rhincodontidae; genus Rhincodon; species Rhincodon typus. Next base: position 106,245,492 of record NC_063332.1, read on the forward strand.
TCGAGCTCCTTGTGGGAGCACGAGGCGACGCCGATACAGTCATCGATATAACGGAGGATGAGGTGAGGGATGGGACCAGTGTAGCTTTGGAAGAGGGATTGTTCCACGTAACCTACAAAGAGGCAGGCATAGCTTGGGCCTGTGCGGGTACCCATGGCCACCCCCTTTGTCGGAAGTGGGAGGAATTGAAGAAGAAATTGTTAAGGTTGCGGATGAGTTCAGCTAAGCGGACAAGGGTGTCCATGGAGGGGAACTGGTCAGGCCTGTGGAACAGGAAGAAGCGGAGGGCCTTTAGGCCATCTGCATGGGGAATGCAAGTATATAGGGACTGGATGTCCATGGTGAAGGTGAGGTGTTGGGGACCAGGGAATCGGAAGTTTTGGAGGAGGTGGAGGGCATGGGTGGTGTTGCAGACATAGGTGGGGAGTTCCTGGACTGGGGGGAGAAAATGGAGTTGAGATAAGTGGCGATAAGTTCGGTGGGGCAGGAGCAGGTAGAGACAATGGGTCGACCAGGGCAGTCTGGTTTGTGGATTTTGGGAAGGAGATAGAAACGGGCGGTGCAGCGTTGGGGAACGATGAGTTTGGAGGCTGTGGGTGGGAGGTCACTTGAGGTGATGAGGTTGTGGATGGTCTGGGACATGATGTTTTGGTGGTCGGGGGTGGGGTTATGTTCAAGGGGGTGGTAGGAGGAGGTGTCGGAGAGTTGGCGCCTGGCCTCAGCAACGTTATCACTGAATATTAGAGTGTTTCAAAATGCCTGTCATGCAGATCACAAAACCACCCAACTTTGAATGATTTTTGATTAGACCAATGGTTTTGCTTTGGTAATTTAGTGCTGGTTTAGTTACATTGCTTGGGAATATCCTAATTTATGCTGCAGAATTTGGATCAGTTAATTCAGCAGAACATTGCCATCTAAATCTGTTCAGTTTTATGTCTTCATCTCGCATGCAGTTAGTGAATAACTTTGGGTATTGATCTAATTCATGCCTACCTTTTTGGTGGAACGAAGTTCTGACTTTCAATGCTTGAGAGACAGTTTTAGTGGAGGTGGGGAAGAGCTCTTAATTCTGTGGCTTTTCCACATAGATCAGCAAATCCATCATTTGACACTGTATTCTTATCTGTTTAATGGTCTTGGCTGAACTATGGATCCTCTGCTTAGAGAATTCAAATTGAGCTCATATTTTTGCTGCGAATCACTATTTAGTGAATTCTCTACTGGAAATATCTTAGCAATTTTGGGTGAGGGCAGACTTGAGCTTTGGTTGTGGTGTCTCTTGATGCCCTACTGTTGTGCAAATTTCAGGGATTTCATGAATAGTTTAAGATGTGGAGGTGGGAAAGCTGATTTTGATTCAAAAGCAGGGTGCTATGCATGCTCAGGTCTTGGGAAGTAAAATGGAATATGGTGGAGACACTGAGCAGGTCAGGAAACTTGTGAAAAAAGAATTAGTTGAAATTTTTGGTCAACTGCCTTTCATCAAAATTAAGCACCATTAACTAACTGTATTCTCCCTTCCAAGATACTGAGGGACCTGAGTGGTTCAGAATTTCCTCCTTTTTAGTTCTGTTTTGATTTGCTGTCTTTGCATTGCTAAACTCAGCCAGAACACTGGCAGAGTTACTATAATTGACCCAATAATTGTACCTCAGGGCTAAGGAGAGAAAATCATTTAGACTGATCAGCTATCTGGTGATCCCGTGGGTATTCTGAATTGACCAGGAAAGAGTTGATAGTTTTGCTTATGAGATCAAATTTCCTGCACTCATTGTGATTTGGTTTAGACATGAATATTATTGAATCACAATTGAGAATTACTGAGAGGGGGTGGGTTGAGGAAAGACACATTTTGTCAGTTCTTGTCTTGCACTCATTTGGACAATTCATAAGAAATCCCAATACAGGGAAAGCCACATTTATATTGTACAAGAGGAAGCAAACTAATCATCACTCTACTCTAGTGAAAAGACAGAAAGCTTTGATAAAATGTGTTTTTCAGCAATACTGTAGTTCTGTATGACCAAATGGGTAATCACAGAATTGTTACAGCGCAGAATGAAGTCATTCAGCTGTTCTGTCTGTACAGGCTTTTAAAGTATAATGATAATAATAATGGCCAAACGGGCTAGTTCACAGATTCAGCAAGGTCAGAAATCACATGACACCAGGTTATAGTCCAACAGGTTTATTTGAAAACCCAGCCTCTGGAGAGAAAGGGCTAAGGAGAGAAAAACATTTTAGAATGCTCAGCTATCTGGTGAAGGGGCTACGCTCTGAAAGCTTGTGTTTCCAAATGAACCTGTTGGACTATAACCTGGTGTCATGTGATTTCTGACCTTTTCCACCCCAGTCCAACATAAGCAACTCCACATCACAGATTCAGCAACGTCTGGAAATGAGCTGTAATGTCACAAATTCTCTTCAGTAGAGGAGCTAAAGTTTGTGGTGATTGATTTGGGGATTGGAGGAGGTTTGCAAATTGGAAGAGTTCCTTTATTTCATTCCATGTTTAACCAGCAGTAACTACTGTTGTTGTTGGCTTTGATGCTTTGGTTATTTTTAGTATGGCAAATTTCCTGGCCTCTACATTGCCTTAAATCTCTCAACTCCTACATCTCCTTCCGTGCTAAAGTTGGCTTCAACAAACTTGTTTGACATAACAAAAATACAGCCACCTTGCCCACAACAGCAACAATGAGGCAGAAGTTTGTAATACTGCTGTCTATCTGAGAAGGTTCTTCCATTGCTGCACAGTTTTTGTGGGTAAAATACTGTCTTCCGATTAGATACAACTTGTATAGCATAGCACTGTTCAGAATTTCATTCTATGTTTCTACTACCCTACATATTTTCCTCCCCCATATATTTTCACTATATCAGCTTTTTACGTTTCCCTTCAGAACTTCCAAACAACAGAATACCACCTTTGTTTCTTTTACAATGTGTACAGCCTTTTATCAAAAAGAATCTTCTGATGTCCCTATTATTCTTCTATGGTCTGGTACTTTACACTGGCCATAAATCTTAAACTTGGCATCTTAATCATATCAATTAACTAGAGAAGCTATTTTTGTTGGGAACAAGTTGAGGGATTGCGGTTAACCTTTGCACCCCTGTGATATCATGCGTACGGTGGTTGGTGGGGCACTAAGTTATCAATTGAGTTTCCCAACTCATTGCTAGGCAGTGGCTCTGGCAAAAGGTGGGAGTTGTTGGGTACGGATATGATTGTACACTGCCTGCACTTAAAGCAGCTTGTGTAAGATGGTGTCTTAGGAAAGATACCAGAGTGATGCTCCCACTCTAAACCTAACCCTCAAGAATTCTGCCTTGAGTATGTGTGAAAACTTGAGTTAGGGAAACATTAGATACAGTGATCTCCTAAGTGGGGGGAATATTCCCTCCGATGTTAGATGTTATGCACTTATATAACTTAGAGGCACTATAGTACCACATTTCCATAGTTGCTGCTTGCCCAGAATTATGGACACTATCTGGTTTTGCTTTGTGCCTTTATCATGCTTGGGAACAGCAAGAGTATCTCTCTTTTATTAAAGTAATTGCATTTGTCATCCATTGAACTGTTGTAATGCTAGAATTCACTCTCTTAGTTTCCTAGGCACCACTGTTTTTCTATAAGATTTGAATTATGCCCTTATAAATAAACTAAATAAATAGCTTTACTAAAAATGAGTTTCTGGGTGCCTGGCTGCTGAAGATGTGCTTCAGTGTCAGTAGTGAGGAAATATGAGAAGCTTGTGCCCACTGTTATCCAGAACTGATGATGTAATTAATCAGAGGAGAATAGAGAAAAGATCTTGGTTTCTGACTTCATTAGAGAAGCCTGTTAAGCTGCTTTTGTTTTTACAAGGAGTCAAATGATGGATAAGTAGTTGTGCCAAACACATGGGGCTCAGCTAGATAGTATCTCCATTTAAATTTTATTCAGTAGGCATGAAGAGCTACTTGATGAAATACTTCTTTACAACACTGATTCCTGAAAATTCTTCCACTTCTTTGCTCCCTGCCTACATCCTTTGTATAAAAAAATCTTGGATGGTGGATGTCCTTTTCCCCTTCCCACAAGTTGTCTGCTTTGACTTTCACCATAGCATCGATTTGATTATATTTATATGTGTAACTTATGCTTGTCCACCATGCTCAACATGTCAAACTGTAAACACCGGGCTCGTTCTATATGGTCAATAAAAGGAATGCTGTGCTTTATTAATTTGTCTTTAGCAATAAAACTTACCATAGCAATATTTTAAGTGTACATTGCTCTTTCTGCATCAAAATTAATGTTGCTTTAATTGTCAACATTGAGTATTTGTTCTGTTTTTTGATCTTTGTAGATTGAAAAGCAGCACTACAGATAATTTCTCCATTAGTAAGTTGCAGATTTTGATAGAACTGGAATGTACAGTTCTCAGCAAGTGTTGTATGACCATAAGATGTAGGAGCAGTAGTACGCCATTCAAGCCCATTGGCTCTGTTCCACCATTGAATGAGATCGTGATTGATCTAAACATCCTCAATTCTGCTTAGCTATCTTTTCCACATAAGCTTTGATTCCCTTACTGAACCTTGAATATACTTAATGACCAGTCTCGACAGCCCTCTGCAGTAATGAATTTCACAGATTTACTAAGCTCTGACAGAAATTCCTCCTCATATCTGTCTTATATGTGCGACTTCTTTTTCTGAGATTATGCTCTCTGGTCCTAGACTCTCCCACAGGTGGAAACAGCCTTTCTGTTTCTACCCTGTCAAGTCCTCTAAGAACAATATTTGTTTCAATGAAGTTGCTGTTCATACTTCTAACTCCAAGTATAGGCTCAATCTAGTTAACCTCTTTTTAGAAGACAGACTCTTCATACCTGGTATCAGCATAATGAAAGCTCTTGGGCTGTCTTCAATATCAGTATATCTTTCCCTGGATAAGGACCCAATTCTTCACAGTATTCCAGTTGTTGTCTGACTAGTGCCCTGTGTAGTTTTAGCAAAAATTCCCTACTTCTATATTCGGTTTTCATTGAAATGTTCCATTTGCATTCCCTATTACCTGCTGAACTTGATTGCTAGCTTTGTGCAATTCATGGATGATGATTCCTAAAACCCTTTGTTCTCGAGTTTACTGCCATCTTTCTCCATTTAAATAATATTTGGTTTCTCTATTCTTCCTGCCAAGGTGCATAACTACTTCACATTTACCCACATCATTATATTCCACCTTTTCAAGTTTTTGCCCCTTCACTTGAACTTGTTTATATCCCTCTGCGGAATCTTTGTGTCAACCTCACCACCTGCTGTCTCAATTATGTCTTCAGCTGGATATATTCACTTTCCGTTATCCAAGTTATTAATATGTGTATCGTAAATTATGTGGTTCCAGCAGTGATCCCTGTGGCACTTCACTTGTTGCATTCTGAAAATGCTCCTTAACCTAGCTCTGCCTTCTATTAGTTAGCCAATCCTCTGTCCATGCTGATATGCTAACTCCAGCACCATGGGCTACTATCTTCATAAGTAGCCTAATGTACCTTATCAAAAATATGCTGAAAATTCAAATACAAATGCATTATATCTACTGCTTCCCCTTTATCTATCCTGCTTGTTACCACCACAAAGAATTACAGTAAATTTTGTCAGACATGATTTCCCACTCATGAAGCCATATTGTCTGTTAGATCATATGTTGTGTATTTGTAAATGCTTTGCCATTGCATCCTTTTATTAGATTCTTAGCTTAATGTCTACTATTTAGGAAAATGTTAACGAGTATAGTTACTTGTTTTCTGTCTCCTTCCTGGTTTAAATAGAGGTGTAAGTTTGGCTGTCAGTTTTTCAATCCTCTGGGACTTTTCCAGAATCGAAGGATTCCTGGAAGATTACTTCTTCCTGTGCATCCACCATGTCTGTTGTTACTTCCTTTAATATCCTGGGGTGCATCCCATCAGGTTAAGGGGATTGATTTTGGTTTTTAGCCCTATTAGTTTTCCTAACTCTCTTTTTATTCTGCAGTGATGGTTATTATGTTTATTTCCACACCTCCCTTTGCCCCTTTGATTATTTGTAATTTTGGAATGCTATTAATTCCTTCCATTGTGAAGACTTATGCAAAGTATTTATTCAATCACCTTAGCCATTTCTTGGTTTCCCCACTAATTATTTCCACAGCCTTGTGACTTGAGTAAATGGCAGCTGGTAACAAAACCATAGATCTAACAATAGGTCTGATCTGAGTTCTGTACTACATATACAGTATGTTGAGATATATGTATGCTTATAGTGCAAATATTGCATGTACTATTTTATAGTTTTTTGTTCTACATTATTCTACTGTGTTAAATGTATTATAAGTAAGCTGTTTTGAATGACTTTATATAAGGCTATCAGCTGACCAAACTGATAGTGTCTGACCAGTTTCTGTTCCACTCTGGTTTCCTTTCATTCCAGTTCTACTTTTATTGGATTAGCATATTGTCACAGATTGTGCATAGAAACTGAAGAGTATAAAAAATATTTAAATTTGTGTTGTACCTGACCATATCACTGCCAAAGCACTTCATGAACTTTCAGTTACTTTTAATTACGATCTTTCCTAGCTGAATGACAAAGCCATTTGTGCGTTGCATTGTGTCACAGATGGTGTTTGGGTCACCTGTTTCTTTGTGTATTTGATGGTCACAACAGAGATAATTGTGATGTGCACGGAGATTAATCCTGTTGATGTTATTCTGCTCATACCTTTTTAGGTCTCATGTCAGCAGCAATTTTTTAATGTACTTCAATTTTGTAAAATTACCGTGCTTTATAATAAATGTAGTATATCTGCAATGTATCAGGACTTTACAAACATCCAGTGAGCGAGCAAGCAATAATCATAGACCACTCTAATGACACACAATTGTGTAGTAGTGATCCCATTTTCAATCTGTCATTTTCAACGCCTTGAGCAATGTAATGAAGACACCTTCCTCGTGTGCTAAGAGGAGTTAAGTACTTTTCCTGAATGATCCTCTGTCTGTAAGCAACCACTGTTCCTTGAGCTTCTAGCTCCTTCTCCAGTGCCACTGAAAAATTTGCCGATTCTGCTGCTAGTTCCTTCCCCAGCCGTGCACTGTTGATGTTCAAAATACTTTCTGCTCCACTGACTTCCACTTTCCCATTGGCTGTTTATCCTCTGTATGCTGGCAGCATTTTGTGAATGTTTTGAAGCATGTATGCAATACTCTAGAAAATCAACAGTTCCATGACTCCCAATACTTTTGTATGGGATAGGTCTGTTTAAATATCAGAGATAGTAGGAACTGCCGATTTCTGGAGAATCTGAGATAAC
>NC_063332.1:106253239-106296743 GCF_021869965.1 Rhincodon typus
CTTCAGAAACCTGATTTCTGAAGAAGGGTCCAGACCCGAAACGTCAGCTTTCCTGCTCCTCTGATGCTGCCTGGCCTGCTGTGTTCATCCAGCTCTACACCTTGTTATCTCTGTTTAAATATCAGATATTTATTTCTGATATTTGGAACATTTATTGGTGTTTCCAAGTGATGAAGTACATGGTAGCACTTAATGTATTGATAGGTAAGTTAAAGAAATACTGCATATCAAAGGGACTGAATTGGAGAAAATTAGCCTGACATGGACTGATTGACAGGCAGTTGATGACTACGTTTCCTGATCTTTTGTTTCTAAATTGTCCGTTTTGCTTGTCACGTAGCTGAAATTTAATTTATTGTGCTCTTCAACAGCTTGTACAACGAGGACAGAAATTTGCTTCGAATTAAGGAAAGGGAAAGACGAAACCAAGAAATTCATCTCGACAAAGACCCTTTCCTTGAAAATGCCCCCCTCTTTGGTGAGCCATATAAGGTAAAGTACAGAGCAGGTTAGACTGATTTGGCTTTAGCTTTTTCTAGATTCTGTATTGCACAGCTCTTGGCACCTCTTGTTATCAGTACTGCCACCCGAAGCACATGGAGCTTCTGTCTAAATTTACAGGTTGGGGCTCTGATTCAGTTATCAGGACCCGATATGCAATTTTAATTGGAATCCCGAGCAGGAGAACAGTGACTGGTAGAAGAGGTCCAGGTAGGACAAACTTTTTTTTTTTTTTTTTCAAAAAATTGTCTGTAGCTGTCTTCATGTGGTGAGCCAGGAACAGTAAGAAGATTCTTCTTAGTTTTCCTTGCTACAGGCTTCAACTCAGTCCTCACCCAAAATATTCTACCTCTTTAAATTTTGGAGACCTGTCCTGCGGATGAAAGCAGCTTGCTGTCTCCCAATTTTCGTTACCATCTGACAAGGTAGCGAATCTGGCCAGTTTCGCTCAAGTCACTGAGCGATCTTGCGGAACTGAGGTTTAGTGGTTGAGCTTGGCACGTCCCTAGCCTCATCAGATGTGCCACCTGCTTCAAGATTTGAATGTACCGCACCTCCATTCCCATTTACAAATTACCACAGATGTTTCTGGAGCAACACGAGCTGTGCCGGCCTAATCTGCTAATCTGTTAGTGAGCTAGATGGTTTTCTGTACAATTTTGTCAAGCTTTTCTGCCATTTGAAGGTTTTATTTTGTACAATTACATTTCTAACAACCTTTCCTTTCACTTTCAGCAATTTGAGTAAATCTATCTAGTCCCAAATGCATTAAGCTTGCCTGAGGGCTGATGCACGCGCCAAAGAAATAAATTTACATCCATACTAAAAGTATAAATAATATGCTTGGACTTTCCTATATGTAAATTTTCCTTCAGGATCACTACACTGAGCTACAAGTCTGAAAGATATTTCTAAAATTTGTTCACTTAACAGTTAACTTGCTGTAGTGTTGCAAAATCAGTCCAGATAATGCTTGTTTGCAGGCAGAACGGATCTTTCTGGTCAAAAACCTTTGTAGGATGCGTTTAAAAAGAAATAAATCTTGAACAGATTTTTGAAAAAGTGTCTGACATTTGTAAAAGACTGTGTGTGGGGAAACCCTTTTGTTTTTCTGGAATATTTGCCTCTGCAGAAGTACGTGAACCATAACTAGGCTGTTTAGGGTTGCAGTCATTAACCATGTTTCTGTTTTTTGTGCAGACCAATAAAGGGGATGAACTTTCCAGCCGCATTCAGAACATGCTGGGCAACTATGATGAGATGAAAGATCTGATAAGTAACAAGAGTCATCAGAACTTCATTGGTATACCCAAGAGGGCAGTTCCATTGGTTTCACAAGAAAAAGATAAGTGCTTGCATGGTGCAAAAAGAAGTAATAGTTCACTACAGCCTTCCTTTCACAGCAGCAATCCACGATCAATGGGACCTCGCAGTGCAGCTTCATCAACTGGTGTCAGCTCCTCTGAAAAAAATACTGCAGTGATAGAACAGAATGGCCAAAGTCTCAGTCAGAACACTAAGAGCTACAGCTTATTTCCAAACCAAAGCCAAAATAAGGACACTTGTTATAGCGGCCAGGAAACTTGCAGTAGCCATCGAGTCAGGGGTGACCACCCTGCGGATGCGGACAGTCACAGCAAAGTCCAGTTATCCCATTTGCAACACTTGCAACCACTGTTACCATTGTCCTCACTAATGCAGCCCTTGTCTCCAATAACACCATTATCCCCCTTACATTCCAGCGGGTATACCAATTCCAAACTGCAACAAAATAAGACTAGTCGCAGCAAAGACTGTCCTCCAACAAAATCTCCAAGTGAACAAGAAGTACACTCGGGTGATCCTGAGAACTTGTCTTCTGATCCAAGTGTTCCTGTCCCCAGCCAACATGCATCTCAAAATTTTCCACCGTCTTTACCATCGAAACCAAACATGATACAGCAAAAACCTACAGCGTACGTGAGACCGATGGATGGGCAAGACCAAGCACCTAGTAAATCTCCGGATCTAAAGCCACCTTCCGAAGATTACACTGAGGAGCCATATGGAAATATAGCTGCGATGAAAGCAAGTGCCAGAGCAAAGCTATCCAAACTTAAAATTCCTTCTCAGCCAGTCGAGGTGAGTGCACTGACATTTCTCTTCTGATGTGTAGTTCTGCAATGAACTTGATAGAGGCCATAGTTGCTGGTAAACTGACGTTAGGAGTTTTGCTCTGGTATTCATGATCCAGTGCCATAAGCAGGACTTGGAATTCAAAGAGAGGGCCTGTATCAGAAACAAAATGTTCAATAAATTGTGTATTCCTTCTCTGGTTTTATCTTTTAAGACACAAGCTGTAATTTAAAAGCAAAATTTAATTTAGGAAATGAACAATACATTAATTAACTGACAGCCACATTTTCCTAAATTAGTTAGTCTGGTGATTGGATTTTCAAGTACAATGTAAGCAACCCTCCTTTTAAGATGTGAATTCCAATCTTTTATCCTTCTTTGAAAAATACCGTTCTTTGTTTCGGGGGAGAAAAAGGAACTTGCATTTGTATAGCACTCTACATGTCATAAGCAATATAAAGTATTTTGGGAGTGTAGTGCTATTCTATCTTCAGTTGATACATCTATCTTGTATGCGCAAAACTAAGTTCCACAAGCAATGAGATTAACAAACAAGTTATCAGTTTAGTGATATTGATATTTCTTTAAAAGAAAGATTCACACTTGTATACCAATTTTCACTACTCCTAGATGTCTAAGTGTGCACGGTCAAGAAGCTTTGAAATGAATTTATCATTGTCAAGTTTTCATTCATCAAGATCCACAAACAGCAATATGGTAATGACCAGAGAATCTTGTTTTATCCTGTTAATTGAAGGATAAATATTAACTGGACACTGGGTATGATACCATTGCTTTTCTTCAAAGTGGTGCTACGGTATCATTGTATCATGGTATCATTTTGCACTCACCTGATCAGCAAACTGGGTGTCAGTTTAACATCTCATCCGAAATATGGCATCTCAGAATGCAGCGTTCCCCCAGGAGTGTTGGTCTTGATTTTGTGCTCACTCTTGAAGCAGCGCTTGAACTCTCAGCCTTCTGACTTGGGTGAAATTGCAGACAACTGAGCCGTGGCTGGCATGCAAAAGTCGAACCATGTGAATTTCTTTGTCCTTCCGACAGGGCTTTGGTTTTTAACATCTCATTTGAAAGACATTGGCCTGCATCCCACTTTTCCAAGTAGTCTTGGGATCTCTTGTGGTAGAGGCAGGAAATGGCCTGAAGAGTCAGTGAAGAGAGAACCCCACATCTGTGGGTCTGGAGCCAGTAGGTCAGGCCAGGTAAAGATGGCAAATGTTAGTTCCTGGGAACTGACCAGCTGGGTTTGGATGACAAATGACAATGGTTACATGGTCACCATTGGAATTTAAATAAAAGCTGGACAATTTGTATTTTAAAAATTCAAATTTCACCGTTTAAAGCCATGTCCAAAGTCCATTAAACTGGTTCAGAGAGAGCAAGAACTGCCAATGCTGGAGTCAGAGATAATGGTGTGGAGCTGGAGGAACACAGCAGGCCAGGCAGCATCAGAGGAGCAGGAAAACTGACGTTTCGGGTCGGGACCCTTCTTTGGGGAAAAAAAATTTTTCTGAAGAAGGGTCCCGACCCGAAACGTCAACTTCCCTGCTGTGTTATCCGTTAAATTGGTAATCTGGATTACTAGTCTAATGACATTACTTCTACACTGCCACCGCTAAGCATCTTGCTTGGATAACATAGAAGGAGTTGTGGCTTTACCATGACCCTTGCTGCACTCGGCTGGAGAATGTTTACCAACACTTCATAGCAGTTTGGGAAAAATCTGTGTTTTCCACATGACGAACTGTTTAGCCTTCTTAGTCATCAGAAAAGTTATCTCAGTGGCTGTTGAGATCCCATCTGAACAAAACAAAGTTTGTTTAACTTGTGGGTGGGATGCTTGTACACGTTTTGGGATGTTTTTCAGAAATTGATATATATGTCAAGTGTCTTTGAGCATCTACAAGCCGAAGATGATCTACCTGTTGGATTTCCTTTTGAACTTTAATTTGTACATAATATTTCATTAGAATCCTCAGGGAATCAGGATGGCAGTTCAATATAATGATATTACTGGTACCACCCTCACGAACTGAGGTATACCACACAATAAAAGATTAAAACTCAGATCACAAGGAAGCAGAGTTTCTTATGGTTACTATGATTAATCCAAATATGAATTAGAAATCACAAAGTCTTGTTGATGGAATCTTGGAAAGTTAATTCAATACTTTCTGGGAACAACTTGTGGTGGTGGTGATGTTTTCATTGTAAGTGAAGGAAAAAGGTGTTAATGTCTGAAGTGTACAAATGTGCCCAATACATTGGGGCTACTGGTGAAATTCATTTGTTTTCAGAAGGTTTGGAAATGCTGACTGCCAGAAAGTCTGATGCACAGCTGAACCCTAAAGCAAAATTGTCCAAGAAGATTGTCTTATTAAAACTCCTCTTTTGGATTTCCCTTTTCTGAAGTACTTGCTCTTTTATTTAAAATAAAATAATTGTTCACTTTGAACCAAAAATGCTGCCTGAATTGAGAGTATTGACAGGATCTAGGTGTTTTCAAACCCACCCCTATTTCCTATGTTGGTGTGAAGCTTCCTCCTTTTGACACTCAATAGCTGATAGCTGCCTAATTATTTTGATGCTTACAGTGGTTGTTTATGATCCAGTCCTAAAAGCTCTGGATTCTGATCATTTAATCTCTGTAAATCCAATGAGGGGCTTCTTTACTGGCTTTTGTTGATCATTCATGAATTATATAGTATAAACTGTCATGTTAAAATATGTTGGACACCAATGTTAACCAATCACTTTTATGGTGAAGTTGCAAAACTAATTTAAAAAAAATAAATTTCCCCCCCAAGCCCAAACATTCCTTTTCTTAAAAACACAAAGATATGTTGATGCTGGAAATCAGAAACACAAACAGGAATTGCTGGAAAAACCTGACATCTGTGGAGAGAAAGCAGCGTATTACTTACTTTTGTAAGGAAAAGCTGTATTTGTCTTTTCTAAAGTAGGGCAGATTAACATAAAGGATGATATGATCTGGCACATTCATACTGTTGACACGCACTTCTGAAATACATTTTGTTCCATACTGTTTAAATTGCCCTTAGGACTATATAATGTCATATTATATGTATGTGGAAGCAATGGCCTAGTTGGACTGTAAATCCAGAGTCCAAGATAACGTTCTGGATTTGCATCCTGCCATGGCCGATGGTGGAATTTGAATTGAATAAAAAATCTTTGGAATTAAGAATCCAGTGATAACCATGATTCCATCATCGATTTATTGGAGAAACCCATCTGGTTCACTAATGTCCTTTTAGGGAAGGAAACTACCATTCCTACAGTGTGGAAGCAGGCCATGCGGCCCATTGAGTCCGCACTGACCCTCCAAACTGCATCCCACCCAGACCTACCCCATACCCTATCTTTGCATTTCCCACACTAGACACTATGGGCAATTTAACATGGTCAATCTACTAACCCACACATCTTTGGACTGTGGGAGGAAACCAACACAGATACGGGGAGAATGTGCAAACTCTACACAGTTGCCTAAGGCTGGAATTGAACCCGGGTCCCTGACACTGTGAGGTAGCAGTGCTAACCACTGTGCCGCCCAAGACCTGGTCTGGCCTCTAATTAACTCCAGACCCACTGCAATGTGGTTGACTCTCAACTGTCCTCTGGGCAATTAGGGATGGGCAATAAATGCTGCTTAGAAGTGACACCCTCATCCCATGAATGAGTAAAGAAGAAACAAAAAGATAAAAATGATGTATGGTGGGATATTGAGGCCCTTTAGGCCTTTTCCACAAAATCCATTCTTGAACATTGCTGACCTGGTCAACATTTATTGCTCATTTCTAGTTGCTCTATAGCAAAGGTAAACAATCTCCTCTTGCCCTTCTTTGTCTTCAGTCTTTGACATGGTTGACCACAGTATACATCTCCTGTTCGTTTCTACTGTTGTTCACTTGGGTGGGTCTGCTCTTGTTTTGTTCTGTTCTTGTCTGTCTAATTATGGTCCCAGTATAACTTGCAAGGCTTTTCTTCCTGCCCCAAACCATTATGTCTGCCGTCTCTTTCAAAAATCTCTCCTTGGCACTTTTCTATTTTTTTAATCTACCTGCTGCTCCTGAAAGCTGTGTTTAGTCTTGCATGTCTGCTGACAACAGAGTTCTATTTCATGTGGCTAAATTAATCCGCTTGCTTATGACATCAAGTGGTGGATTGGATAGAAATTTCCTCCAATTAAAATTGGGTGATTGAATTTTCTTTTCTTGTTCCTCTACCACTACACTCTGTCTCCTACCTTCAAGCCAATTTTGCATCCAGTTAGCTAGCTCCCCTGGATTCCATGTGATCTAACCTTGCTAACCAGCTTACCATGCAGAACCTTGTCGAACACCTTGCTGAAGTCGATCTAAACAACGTCAACCATTCTTTATCAATCTTCTTGGTCATCTCTTCAAAAAAAAACTCAATCAATTTAGTTTTCCCACGCACAAAGCCATGTTGACTATCTCTAATCAATCCCTAATTTCTACAATATTTTGACCAATGCCTCCACTATCTTTGCAGTCACTTTATTCAAAACTATTGGATGCCTGCCATCGGGTCCTGGTGATTTGTCAGCCTTTAGTCCCATTAACTTTTCAAATACTTTTGTCCTTTGTGCTAGAGACTATTCCAAGACCTTTCCACCCATTAATACCTTTTCTGATGTCTCACATGTTTATGGTATCCTTCACTAAGAAAGCTGATGCAAAATATAGTTTAAATTGTCTGCCATTTCCCTGTCTGTTATAGTTGCATCTTCCAAGGGTCCCACACCCACTTTTTTTTAAAAATATACCCATTGAAGCTATTGCTTTTTTTAGTGCATTTCTTTAACATCTTTTTTAATCTCTTTATTGCTTTTTAGTTATCTGCTACTACATCCTAAAAAAAAAATCCAGATTCTTTGGTTTACCACTACTGTTACTTTGTGTAGCTTAGTTTCTGATACTCTTCTTTACCCACCTTTGTTAATCATAGGTAGGCATCCTTCTCATAGAATCCTCCTTTTTAACCAGAATAAATTTTTGCTCAGTGTTATGAGGTATCTGCTTGAATGTTTGCCACTGCTCATTCGCTTACTTTACCCTTATTGTATTCTCACAGCCTGTTTTTAGAGAACTCTTCCTTCATACCTCTCTCTAATTGCTGTTATTTAAGTTGAGGACACTGATTTGAGCCCCAAATTGCTCTTCCTTAATTTATTCATTTAATTCTATTTTCCATCAACTCATCTATCTTATTAGCAATTCTGCATATATTTAGGCACAACCTTAAGCTCTGACTTTTTGCTGTTATTTTTTCCTCTGGTTCTCATTTCTGCTGTACTCTGTTTTGCTTCTATATTTTGCTGTTATGTTTCTTTTTGATTTTTTTTTAAAAGGTTCCTTTTCAATTAATGCATCCCCACCCCAAACAAATTAGGTTTAAACACTGTTACAACCCTAGTTATATGATTTGCCAGGACACTGGCCCCAGCATGGTTCAAATGAAGCCCATCCCAATTGAATAGATCTCCTCTTTCCCCAGGACTGGTGCCAGTGCCCCATGAATCAGATGCCATTTCTCCCATGCCAGTCTTTTAAGCCACACATTTGTGTCTCTAATCTTTATTTACCCTTTTCCAATTTGCAAGTTACTCAGATAATACTCCTGAGATTATTGCCCTTGTGGTTCTGTTTTCTTAATTTAGGCCTAAGAAGCTCATAATGCCTCATTAGAACCTCTTTCCTAATCCTATATCATTGGAACCTGTGTGGACCACAACTGTTGGATCCCTCCTCTCCCACCCAGAAGAGCTGTCCTTAACTTTGGCAGCCACATGGGGGAATTAAATTCACATAAGAAACTGGGTACAAATGGTTGCTTCTCAAAAGAATGACAATAAACTGTGTTTTTAATGGTGATGTCTTAGCTATATGTTTATTTGTTAATTCATAACTAGCTTTTTAAATTGACAGGGGGTGGGGGAAAAGGCAATGACGAAGCTGTATCCGGCATAATTTTTCACAAGCTCGTGACCTCCAAAAGCACACTAAAACTAATGAGAAACTTTTGAATTGTAAACACTTTATGTAGTTTAGGCCAAGATAATTAAATCTTCTAAAAAAAATTATTGGAAAACTGTACAGCTAATGTCAAGCCATAAAATCCAAATAACTCCAGTTTTGATTCCTGTTATGCCAGATGAGATTGTCAGAATTGTTGAAACCATTTGAGAAGGAAAGATCAACCAAAGTTTTCACTCCTGTCTGTGTTTTGTGTGATGCCAGCCACTACCAGCTTGTGGTTGAGTTGGTATGCTGTCACTATCCCCTTACTTTAACTGTGCCTTAGCACCAAGTGGGTTTTACAGCAGTAGAGAAAAGCCACCGGTGAATCTTTCGAGGCTGTTGCCTTAAACAAATTGAAGTTTATTGCATGATAGCAATTAGGTACAAATTATAGTAAGGAGTTTGACATTTGATATGAAGACCTAGAAAGTTTTGTTTTCAAGGTACTGAGCTGTTTTGTCCTCCGATGTTTCCCCACTCAAGGGATGACATCTTAAGAATTGGTCCTCGTTTTAGTTTCTGACATTAATCCTTTCAGAATTATTAACCTTATTTCAATACTTTTTTTGCTAACCCTTCCAGTCCTATTGGAAAATATGGTCTAACCATCCTCTGCAGAGACTTGGAGGGAGGGAATAAAATCTGTTAAAAGTCATTGTACCATATTGCAGATATGCATGGAGTTTTAATTTTTTTAAAAAATGCAGGCGCTACAAATTGTAGAAGGTTGTGATGTTAAGCCAATTATGTTTCAGCTGAGGCGCAGAACTGGTTCCTGACCCTGTCAGCCTGTATGAGTGAATTTACAAATGTTGAACAGTATTCACCAGGGCAAGTGCAAAGTTTGAGTGTAAAGTTCTGGTCTAATTTGAAAGCACAAATGGAGAGGAGTCTGTGACACTAAATCTGATCGATATCCTATGTGAGCATGGTCCTCCAGTGGTAACACTGTTGTCGTCCCAGCTCTTGGTAATACTGGGCAACTCTCACCTTGGAGGGAAACTTGGTTTGATAGATCAAGAGCTTCAATTTTGTGATTTCTTTACTGTTGTCAGTCATGTAGCATATTCACATGTATATCAATGTATTTTTAAAAGAGAAATTTTTTTTTGTACAAAGGGAATAAACACAAATTATGACCGTATACAAGTTATTTGAGATTGTCTTTTTACAGATACCCGAAATAAAGATTCAACCCTTTTATTCTGTCAACAACCTTACAGATACAGATACACTTATCTCAGTGAAGTATTACTGTGTCTCCACTTTAAATATTTTTGTTCAGGTGGCCTGGCTGTAATTGATTTCTTCTTACAAGCTTCTAAATAATTCCTGAGCTTGCTTCTAAGCCATTCAGGACTTTTTACCCAGCCCTGACTAAGGGATAGGTCGATTCAGTTTGAGATGAGGTATGTCTTCACTCGGAGGGTGGTGAATCTTTAGAATTCCCTGCTGAATTATTGAGCATGTTCCAAATAGAAATTGATAGGTTTCTGGAGACCAGTGACATTTTAGGGATATGGAGGTAGTGCATATGGCACTGGGGAGCTGATCAGCCATGATCTAGAATTGTGGAGCAAGCTTGATGGACTGAATAACTCACTTATGTTACCAATGCAGTGAACTGAACAGCTCCACTCCAGGGCTACTTGCCTTCCTCAAAAATGCATGCATCAACAAACCTCTTGAGAACCCATGATCACTTTCAGGCCTTGAAAATGAATCTAAGACTGTCTTTCCCTCATGCACAATGTGGAATTACAAAGCAAACCCAAAAACATACCTCATTTCCCAATTTTAGAACCCAAGTTTCCAAACAATGAGAAAATGAATCCTCACAGCACAATCAGTGACTTTATATGAATATTCTAAAAATCTCTTTGAAGATTGTCAACTTGTCAGCAAAATTCCATATGTGGCCACTGTCAAATTTGACAGACATGGAAGAGAAATTGTCCTGATTGTCTTAACTGGTAGAAATTCTAAAGTTAGGTTGCCAATTGAGAATGAAGTACTCTAAACTCTACAGTAATTTCACTTTTTTTCCTTTTTGTTCTACTATCCTGATTGCCCTTGGCTTGACATTCTGGTTTCACCACATGTGGTTTTAAATACTTTATTTCCCCAGAATTTCCTCATGCCATTTCCTGTCAAAGACTGTAAGGTTAGTCTCCAAAAATAACACCCTAACTTTTATTCCCTGCAATCTGCGACTGGTTATTATTTGTTCAGTAAGTAATATTTTGCACTTGTTGGGTGTTACATGTAATTTCCTATTTATCTATCCAATTAAGTAAGATGTAGACTCTTCTGCAGAAGTTTAATTATATCCTCTATCCTTTCAGCTCTTATTATTGATTTCTGTAAATTTTATCATGCTTTATTGTCCGTATCTACTTAAGTTAATGGGAATAAAGAAATAACAGGAGTTGCTTATCTGACTCCTGGAAATTATTCAGCAATGCTCCGATTAGACATTTGTAAATTGCCTGTTGTGGTTCTTTCCAAATACTTCAGTCCTGCATTTTTCCCTGGATATCCCTGCATTTCAGGTTGGTTAATACAGAACTTTAATCAAGCCTAAATAAATGATATTGTAAGGAATCCATTAACTATTGTCGACTTCATATCTTTAAATGTAGGCAAAATTGAGTAGAATCCTTTGCTCCTAAACCCAAATTATCTGTTCTTGCTTGATGCACTTCCAACCCGCCCCTTAGTGCATACACTTAGTACAGTTTTCAATTACTGTGAAGCAAAGGACGGTTAATGGGTCTGTTGTTACTTGCACCTTTATTTTTATTTGTTCTTTTTTAAATGTTGGTACTACATTTTACTCGCTCTCAATTTTGTGGCATCTCTAGTACACAATAAATCTCTATCATTGCCATTAGCAATGCTTGGCAGACTCCCTCCTAGTCTCTTTCAATAGTCTAGGATTTACATTACTTGACCCAGAGAAAATATATATCACGCTTCAATTCTAACTTAACTACTGTCTCCTCCTCACTGATTTCCGAAGATTTCATTGTATTTGTCATAACAGGATAGTTAAATATAGAATTGGTATTTTCCTTCCTGTTAAACACAACTTATGGAATGTAATTGTTGGGTAATATAATTATATCCATCTTCAGTTATTCTAGTATCTCTTCTAAATCTAACTTCCTCCCCTATCCACATTCTAAAAACCTTTATTATCTCACTTGATGTCTTGTATTTTGCACTATGTTTCAAATATAATAACTGAACAAATTTTAAAATGTTGTACTCTTTTTGCCCATCCCATTTTCCCAGTAGACTCTGTAATATGTCCTTCTCTAAAATATCCAAAATGAACAGTGAATGGAGACTGGTTTATTGCTTAACCATTTACTACTTAGCATGTACACATACATATGTATATTTACCAAATAGAGTTTTAAGTTTTTTAAATGTTGACTTGCCTGATTTTCTCTGATAGCAGGCCATTGCGTTTGTTACTTTGGTTTGTTTGTTTATTTCTAACTGCTGAATTTTGCTTCATTGAAACTTTAACTTTTTGTTGGCACGAATTGTCAAGTAAATCTCAAAATTGATCACATTAAAGCCTCTAAAAGACTCATTCATTCTAAACTGTAGATGCTGTCCTGATAGCCAGTAAGAACCAAGCCAAAATGTGCATTTCCCCTCATTAAGTCCTTGATAAGTGAAGGAATAAAACTTTTTCTAACAATGTCAGTTTAGATTCTGTTGATACAATTTTGGATTGATTGAAGATATTCATAAAAACAGTAACTCGTCTAATCGCTTCATCCAGGCTGCCCTTTCTATTCCTTTTATTTGTCCTCAGGGTGTGACTTTGACCCTTTTTTTGTTCTAACTAGACAGAGTGTACTTTTTCCCTTCCTTTGCAACGGAACAGTTGACAGTTTCTTACATGAGATAATCCACTGTCTAAACCTACACATCCTAAGGCTGTTGCCATTTTCAATTTTTATATTTAGTTAACGTTAACTCTAGCCACATTTGATGCTAGTCGTGCAGCACTCTGCTTGTGCTGCCATTTTATAAATTTGCAGGTGCTGACAAGAATGATGTGTATAACTGACCCTTCAGTGACTCGGTGAACAACTGCTATCAAAGGAGATTATTTTTGGACTTGGTGATATGAATGATTACGAGATGAGCAGAAGATCTTTTTATATAATCCTTTGACACTGGAATTTAGAAAATCCCACTGCATTTCTGATAATTTTGTGGGAATATTTGGATATATATATACATATTTAATCCTGAAATTCTACAAGCTGTTTTCAAGTCTCCAATATAAATAGAACTTTTGTTGTAAATATACAGAAACAATGAGACTTGCCACAATTCTATTTAGGTCAGTTATAATTTGACCTTGTAAAACATATGCTTGTAAAATAAAGTTAAACAAGATGTAGTTTTACCCCGCTATTTTTGCTCATAATTTTGAGGCCGATGAAGAGCCTCCAGGTCTCCATGGATTTGTAGTGTTAGCTACTTTGGAGGATAATGTGCTAGAATTATTTCAGTACTTTCTGGAAGGAGTCATCTTTGCATACCCTCAAAAAAGTACACTCTTCCTTCCTTCCCTCCATCCACCATCTCGACAACCTCCTTTTTTGGCAATTTATGGGGAAAGTGGTAGCATATTTTACAGGCTCAGACTAATGAAATGCATCCCAAATGCTTCCATAAAGGCTTGGAGGCAACTTTAACTTGGAATTTCTGGCTCAAAGGTAGGGACGCTATCCCTGTAGCGCAAGGCCACCTCTACAAAGAGTGAACATCTGCACTCTGACTGGAAAATAAAACCCACTTTTTACAGATTAATGAATTCACCATGCCCACAAAATTTTGGATATCCTCAAATTTTGTGGATGCCAGCAACAACTACATTGTGCTGTATAGCACACGTGTTGATTGGATTTTTCTAAGTTTGCAATAACTGACATTGAAGTGCATTCATCTAAGCTGGGAACTGATTGCTAAGAATATGGAGTGAAATAAGCTTACATTTGGCTGAAAATGCATTTATCTGTAAATGTGAAGTTTTGTTAAATATGCTATTGATCTCTCAAACATTCTAAAGATTGTTGTAGTGAACAAGCCATCAGATTTATTTCTATCACCAGACTCTCATTTGAAAAAAAGTGATGCTGTTTGAGCTGCATACATTTTCTGGTTTTTGTTTTTGATTCGCTCCATAGAGCCTGTGAACGAATTAGCAGGCAGAGACTTTTTTTTTGTAAAGGGAGAACTTAAGCTTGGCCAAAGTGTTTCACATCCAATGAATAACTCTTGAAATAGAGCTAGTCATTGTGATGTGGGAAACACAATAGCTAATTTGTGCATAAATACACAATAGTATTTGTATTTCTGGACATGAATTTCTTTTCATCAAGTATTTAAACTGCTTTTTATGATTTCCTCCGGACATCTGCTGACGTGCCCATTATTGGTGAATATTTGCGTTGAAATTAACAAAAGGGAGCAGCTTTCCAGGACCGTACAAGCCTCTGCTTTGAAGTGGTGTTCCAGTGTGAGGGGACGCATTAACTAAGCACTGCCTCTAGCTGCTCTTTGTCTTTGTATTGCTCTTCACCACACAAATAGTTCATCTATTTCTCCAAAGTTTGCATCATTTTCTGCTCAGACAAGTTTAGACAAACTACAGTGTATTCAGCCATTTGATACATGCCCAGGTAACAACGCTTTTTGCTTTAAAATGTCCTAAATAGTCATCTTTCAACACAACTGCCAACTAGTTACTATTATTGAATAATAGAGCAGACTTTCAGACTGCTGTAAGCCTGTTGATTTGCGATCTTAGCTTCTGTTTTTGTTATGAATCTATGCAAGGAATATTGTCAGAATTTTGCAGGACTTTTTTTTTGTATAAATCAAGACTTGTACATTTTTACTACCTGCAGTGTTTATGTACCAGATAGTTAAGCAAACAAAATAGTTTATGCTATAAACTGAGGACTTGTAGGGCAATGCTGCTTTAAGATGTGACTTTGAAATTGACTTTGTATATTCTAGGCTTTTCCCTTGCACTGTTAAAACCAGTATTTACTGCAGTGCAGTACTGAGAGTGTGAAGCAATGGTGGACCATACATAGTTATCACCAGTCATGACAGTGACCATTTTGAGTCTCTTTCATGCTGTTTTCCAGCTGTGCACTTGTTCATCAGTTTTGTTAACTGCTCACTATAAAATACATGCTTTATCATGGTAAAAAAATTGTGAAAAGGTAAAGTTTCTTTAAATAAATCTTTTCTTTAAAGATATAGCTTCACATCACATCCACTACAATATTTCACTTATTGGCAAAAGCAAGCTGGCATTGTGCCATCAAAACTGCAACTTAACAGCAATTTGACATAATGACATTTTCTCAGGTGTTTCATGGCAGCATTATGAAAGTTCGACACCAAGCAACAAAGGAATTAAGGTTAGATGACCAAAAGCTTGGTTAAAGAGAGAGATAGATTTTAAGAAGTGGCTTAAAAGAGAAAAGTGAAGGAAAGGGGAGTGATTTAGGGAGAGTGCTGGATTTTGTAGCTTAAACAACTGATAACACAGCCACCAATGGTGAAGCAGTTGTGACAAGGTTAGAGTTAAAGGAGCACAGATATATTGGAGGGCTGTGGAGCTGGATGAAATTATCGAAGCATGAAGGGGAAAGACTATGGTGGGGTTTGAAAACCAGGATGAGATTTTAAAGTCAAGATGTTGCTCGATTGGAAACGAATAGAGGTCAGCAAGAACCAGAGTGACGGGGAAACGGTACTTGCTACAAGTTGAGACATGGAGAAAGAGTTTTGGATGACCTTGACTTTTTAAAGAGAGTATAATTTGGGAGGCCAGCCAGGAGTATGTTGGAAAAGCTTAAAAGTGAAAAAGGCATAGATGAGTGCTTCAGCAGTAGAAAGAAGTTGAACCAAGTAACAGCACTGGAAATGGCATGAATATGAGCTTGGAAGCTCATCTTGGGATCAAATACGAAATTAAGATTGTGAACTTACTGGCTTAATGTCAGACTGTTGTGGGGGAAGGAAGATGGGAGTGGTAATTGGAGAGTGGAGTTTGGTGTGAAGACTAAAAATGGTGTTTCTGACTTCCCAATGTTTAATGGAAGGAGATAAATGTCAGCAGCAATAGAGGACTCAATGGTCATATTGTTGAGGTAGAGCTCGGGGTCTTCAGGATACTTGCAAATGTAATGCTGTACCGTTGTTTATGCCCCTTGACGTCATCCAGTGTGGATGAACAATAGGAGGGGCCAAGGTAGATCCTTGGAGGAACCAGATATAACTGAGGTGTGGGAAAAGAAGTCATTGCGAATGTTTTTCTAGCCACAGTCAGATTTTTAAAAACTGAACACATCAGAGCACTCTCACCCAGCTGGACAACAATTCAGATGTTGGAGGAGGATGGTGTGGTCAATGGTGTTGAAGTCTGCAGATAGGTTGAGAAGTTTGAGGAGGACATGATTATCTTTGCACAGTGGTGACAGCTGTTTCGTTGCTGTGACTAGGTGGAAACCACTATTTAAAATGCCTGTTTGCATCAGAAAACTTCAGTCAGTTGGGTTAAATCTGAGAAATTTTACTTTCAGAACATCAGTGCATGTCTATCAAGTTATGTGTTCAAAAATCATGCAATGTATCAGGACAAAAGGAGGAATGGGTAGTCAGTTTTCGATCGTTTGCTGCAAAATAGAGTGCAAGCATAAAATAAATTCTCATTGTTCTCATTCAAATGATCTTGCTATGGAAATGAATATATTGCCTTGGTTTTTATCTGAAACAATTTATAGCAGTAATGATCGGGAAACCATGTAGGCAGTTCAGTGTGAAGTGACAGCACCTGTTGTTGAGCGGACGCCACAATAACTTTTAGCTCAAATTACATGATTCTAAAATCACTTTTGTTATTGCCTTTATATGCACTAGCAAGTCTTTCTTTTTAAATGTGTACACTTAAGGGACTGCACATTGTTCACATAAGTGGTTTTGCCAAGGTTGTTGTTAATTGCCTAGCCCTGAAAGTTTTGGGGTGGATAGCCTCCATTGGTAGAGATTTGATGCAACTGAATGCCATGGTTAAGTCAGTTCAGAAGATGCAGAATGCACCAACCAAACAGGCTGTTTGGCCCAACTGATGTATGCTAGTGTCTATACCACACGTGAACATTTGACAGAGCCCTTACTGTTATTACCTATAACAGCTTGATTATTTTAAGAAGGATACTTCTGGAGAAGATTTTTACTCTCTTCTCAAGAAGATTGGCATCAAGGGAAGAATTTTGTGAGCTCCGAAATTCATGAGGATTTATTATCTAATTTGTATACTTTTATTATTCATGTTTGCAAGGTCAGTGGTTGAGGCAGAAAGTATGGTATCTATGTTCAGTTTAGATTGATTTCAGTGAATAGAGGAAAAGGGATTAAAGGGATACGGGACTTAGGACTGAGTTTGATTAACCCATTCGACAAGTAAATAATTTTAATGAGTCATGTGGTTGGCCTGACTGACTCGTTTTGCATCTTTTTTATTAAGTTTTATTTTTCACCAATGTGATGGTGTCTAGAATTCAGTCACCCAGATTGGGCATCTGATTTGTACAAAAAAGCATGTTCATTGCATCCTGCTGACTGGATGACCTCGGTTTCCCCTCTCCGTTAAAATGTATCTCAAACATTCAACAAATTGGCACCACAAAATTATCCAGTGCTGCAAGTTGTATTGCCTGCACAGAAGGAAATACATATTTGACCTTCTGTGGATATAAACAGGCTGCACGTGAAATTTTAAATTAAAACTCTGATCCTTGTGGAGAAGAGCATAGTTCAGACTGTTTGTTTATTTAATGTAAGTTTCACATTCAGCTTCATAGTTTTAACAATGTTCAGAGTTTCCTTTTGGCAATGACCTTTTGACTTCTGTTGAACTTAGCACTATTCTGTTTGACTGCTGTTGGCCTTGGCTTTCACTCGATACTGTATGGAGGTTTTGTCTCAATATACAATAAATGATATACTTGCATTCGAGGCAGTACAGCAAAGTCCACCAAATTGGTCCCTGAGATGAAATGTTGAGGAAATTGGACCATTCTCTGGAGTTGAAAAGAATGAGAGGTGATTCCATTGGAACATAGAGTTTGAAGTTTGATAGGGTAGGCAGATTGATTCTGCTAGCAAAACTGAAAGAAGGGCACCAGCCTCCAGATGAGATGATCATTTAGGACTGAGGTGAGGAGGAATTTCTTCATTGAAATGATTATGAATTGATGGAAAATGTTAACCCAGAGGATTGTGGATACTCCATCATTGAACGTATTTATGTCTTAGATTTCAGACTGGTGTTTCAGAGAATGAAAGGATACGGGAGCAGGCAGAGTGGATTTGAAACCCACAATCAGCCATAATTGTATTGAATAAAATGAGTAGGCCCAACAGACCAAGTGGTGGTTTCCTGATTCTTTGTGGTCTGATCCTTGAAGAAATGTGGTGCCATTATTTAAGAAAGGTGGTAAGGAAAAGCCAGGGAACTATAGACTAGACAGGTGAGCCTTAAAGCAGTGGTGGGTAAGTTGTTGGAGGGATTCGGAGGGACAAGATTTACATGTATTTGGAAAGGCAAGGACAGATGAAGGACAGTCACCATGTCTTTGCGTGTGGGAAATCGTGTCCGCCACTCTGCCTTCAATCCTCTTTGTCACTTCCTCAAAAAAAACTCGAGCTAGTGAGACGTGTCAATATGGACTAGTGTAAGGCTTTTGACAAGGTTCCGCATGGTAGACTGGTTAGCAGGGTTATATCACATGGGATTCAGGGGAGCTAGCAATTTGGATAAAAAATTGGCTTGAAGGTAGGAGACCTGGTTGTGGTGGAGGGTTGCTTTTCAGACTGGAGGCCTGTGACCAGCGGTCTGCCACAACAATTGGTGCTGAATCCACTAATTTTTCTCATTTATATAAATGATTTGGATGTGGACACAGGAAGTATGGTTAGTAAGTTTGCAGATGAAACCAAGATTGGAGGTGTCGTAGTCAGCCAAGAAGGTTGCCTCAGAGTACAATGGGGCCTTGATCAGACGGGCCGAGGAGTGGCAGATGGAGTTTAATTTAGATAAATGTGAGATGCTGCAATTTGGTAAGGCAAATTAGGGCAGGATATGTACACTCCATAGTAAGATCTAGGGGAGTGTTGCCAAACAAAGAGACGACAGAGTGCAGATTCGTAGTTCCTTGAAAGTGGAGTTGCAGGTAGTCAGGATAATGAAGGTGCTTGGTATGCTTGCCTTTATTGGTCAGTGCATTGAGTATAGGAGTTGGGAGGTCATGTTGCAGCTGTACAGGACATTGATTAGGCCACTTTTGGAGTATTGTGGTCACTCCTGGTCTCTCAACACATGTTGTGAAATTTGAAAGGGTTCTGAAAAGATTTACAAGGATGTTGCCAAGGTTGGAGGGTTTGAGCTATAGGGAGAGAATGAATAGGCTGGGGCTGTTTTTCTGTGGAGCGTTGGAGGCTGAGGGGTAACCTTATAGCAATTAATAAAATTATGAGGGGCATAGTGTAAACAGCCAAGGTCTTTTCTCCAGGATGGGGGATTCCAAACCTAGAGGGCATGGGTCTAAGGTGAGAGGGGAAAGATTTAAAAGGGACCTAAGGGGCAGATTTTTCATGCAGAGCGTGGTGCATGTATGGAATGAGTTGCCAGAGGAAGTGGTGGAGGCTGGTACAATTGCAACATTTAAAAGA
Source organism: Rhincodon typus (assembly GCF_021869965.1). Classification (NCBI taxonomy): domain Eukaryota; kingdom Metazoa; phylum Chordata; class Chondrichthyes; order Orectolobiformes; family Rhincodontidae; genus Rhincodon; species Rhincodon typus. Next base: position 106,272,730 of record NC_063332.1, read on the forward strand.
CATGTGCATGTGTAAATTAATAAGAAGGATTTGGAGGGATATGGGCCAAATGCTGGCAAATGGGACTAGGTTAATTTAAGATATCTGTTTGGCATGGACGAGTTGGACTGAAGGATCTGTTTCCATCCTGTACAGTTCTGACTCTATGTATATCAGGTGACACCATGATTAGCATGTTCTGTAAACCCTTCCATGGTTGAATAGTCATTCAGCCTTAAGTATTGAATGGAAGAATGCCATGGTCTTATTAAATCATACTTCAGCATGACTAATCGTCATACAGCACACCAACATGCCCTTTGTCCACTTCCACCCCCCCAATTCATCCATGCCAACCACGTATCCTAAAATGAGCTAGTCCCATTTGGCTGCATTTGGCCTATGTCCCTCCAAACCTCTCCTATCCATGTACCTGGTTTAAATGTTGTAATTGTAGAGTGCCTAATCACTGAAAGCCAAATAATTTCTTTCATTTTACCTCTTCTGACTTCAGACTGGTTAAAGTTTTAAAATCAAGTATCTGTTTTTAATTTTGGAAAGTAATCAAACCTTGCACCAAAACTTAACTAGGTAATGATAGCTGTAACAAAAAAAAACATGCAACCGCTGACACTTGGGATCAAAGAAGATGGCTGCAGGGTTTGCATCTAGAAATATTGGTTGCTTGATGAGTTGCTCTGATTAATACAGGACCCAGGTCAAAAAAATGCATGATTAATGAATTGGAGGGTTTAAGTTTGAATTTTGGCACGCTGTTAGCATACTTTGTGTTAACTAAGCATTAGTCATAACTGAAACAGAATTGTCACCCAAAAGCGCACAGGTGTGGTTGACAGATTTAAGCCATTTATCTTTGCAACTGAAGCTTGGGAGGATGAATGACTGAATGAGGATGGTAAAGCAAAACTAGAACACAAGAACGTTTCCCAGGTATTGCAACTTGAAACCTGATCTGTAAAATGACACTAGTTGATAACTTGAAGAACGCATTGAGCAACTTTTTAAAGTATTTTTTTGACCATGGTTGGGTAGAAAAGCATACATCTCTTTGTATGCAGGCCAGATGTTGTCAGTTTCACTGGCCTAAACCTTTTTTGGAGGTAGGCACTCGTTGCTAGATAGTGTCTTTCATAAGTGAGAGCCTGCCTGGAAGTGCATATCTTCTCACAAGAGTGCACTAGCGGGGTTATCACTGTGACACTGCATACAAAGAGGTCAATCAACTGTCATTGGAAAACTGACCAGAGCAGTACAAAAGAGGCAAGTAATTTCCTGCTCATGTTGCTGGACCATCAATCATATTTATCTGTGTATGTTTTATTGTGGGAAGTGCACCCCCTGTCTGCAATAAGAGTTCTAACTTTCTTTCAAGTGACTTTTTTTTGCAGGATTTTACTCTGGGGTGTATGTGAACTCATCTTCTATTCAATGTACCAGCTGTTTATATAATAGTAAACAAAGATTTTTTTGAAGTGCAACATTTATATACATATCCATTGTCTAATGCTGCTGGGTTTTCCAATACAATACACAACTAGCATGTCATAAGTGAAAGAAAGCTCAATAGATCCCTTTAAAGCCCCACTTACCTGTGCACAACAGAATGCATTCGTTCTTTCCATCAACTAAGACCACAACTGCTGGGAATACATAACCATTAACACCAGTAAAAAGAGGGTTGCCATTTTCAGTGTGTTTTTTTTTAATATATTTGTTCACAGGGTGTGCTCAAGGCCAGAACTGCTTGTCTGTCCCTAATTGTCCTTAATGTGATTGTCAGCTGCTGCCTTGAACTACTGCTGATTTTCTGGAAACACCAACTGAGCAGTTATGGAAAAAGTATTAAAGTTTTGTCACAAACGGTGACAAAACAGTGAAATAGTTCTAGGGCAGGAGAGGACGGGGTTTAGAGGGGCCTGGTGTCCATATGCATCCGCTACCCTTGTCACAAGTTTGGGAGGACAACAGCGAGTTGCTGCACTGCAGCTTTGACTTTTGTACACTTTTTATTTTATTATGTGTTGGTAATGGAGGGTGTGAATGCTAAAGATGGTGAATGGGTATCAATCAAGTGGGCTGCTTTGGCCGAGATGGCTTTGAATTTTTGTGTCATTGGAGGTGCACTCATCAAAGTAAATGAAGAGTCATCAGACTGCAGATTTTTGATTTCTTTCCTTTTGTAGGTGGTGAGTAAAGACTGGGGAGTTATTTTCCCACCAGCCTCTGACTTGTCTTTTTGACCACGATATTAATAAGGCTGGTTCAGTTCAGTTTCTCATCAGTGGCAGCCCTCGGATGTTGTTAGTCAGGATATTCTGTAGTGGTAATGCAATTGGATACCAAAGGGAGATTGTTAGATTTTCTCCTCTTGAAGATAGCATTTATGTGGTGCAAATATTTCATGTTTTACTTTAAATTAGCTTGCTTTTGATCCAAATTCATACCTTTCAGTGTAAATTGTTTAAACAAACTGGTACATCTGAATGAATTTAGCATGATTATTGCTAAAAGTCACCACAAAATTCTTGTTTAAAATATAATTCATAAGGTGTTGACTTTTCATAGGGCTTATCCTGTACATTGTCTTTGTCTTTTTTTTTGATTTTTTTTTATGAATGGGATGTTAATATGTTCAGGAACCTTTTGCTTTGCCAGTTACTGAACAGGATATGAAACCAAGGCTATAGGTCACCCTGTACCTAATTTGTGCTGCTGAACTGTACTGAAAAGTGGCCAAGAGTAAATCTAGCCAACACTGCCTAGTTTTATTGTTTCATAAAATCCTAGAGATTTACAATACAGAAGGAGTGCTTTTTGGCCCATCGTGCCTGTTCTGGCTTTTTGTGGGGGGGGATCTCCTGTTCTCACTTGTCTGTAACCCTGTAAATTCCTCATCCTCCAGTATCTGATTTTTTTCCTTTCATGATTTATTTGTGGAATCGACCTCCCATCATCTTCTCAATGTATTTCAAATCCCAATCATTCTGAGGAGGGGAAATTCTCTTGCTATCCACTTCTTGGCAATGATTTTAATAAGACGTTTTGATTATTGATATTCCTCCTAAAAGCTGGCTCTCTTCTGTATATTATTGAACCTCTCAGCTTGACAACTTTAGGTCAATTCTTAATAGTTTCCTTTCAAAGGAGAGCAATCTCCTAAATCCCTCTTCCCTGCTACATGAACAAATTTCCACTATCCTTTTGAGGCTTGATGCTCCTGTATTGTGGTATCCAGGTGTACAATGGCTGAAGGTACTCCTCAACCTTTTCCCTCACCTGAGGTGTGGTGACCCTTGGGTTAAACCACCACCAGTTGCCTCTGTCTAATGAGAAGGTAGCCCTAAGGCCTGGTAAGACTGGTTTCCAAGTATCTGTCATTTCTCAGCTGAGGCCCAAACAGGGATTTATAAGCTTCACACCTGATATTATTTATTCTATTTCTTTAGTTATCAGCTGAAATAACTTGTGTGCTTTTTAAAATTACTTTTATCAGTTCTTTTTTTATCTTTGTTAATGATTTATTGTTTTTGGTTGCCAAGGTCTTACTTGCTGAATCTACACTTCAAATCAAGGCCTTTTTAGTAAACTTTTGACTACTGTTCTGGTCGACATCCCTTGTCAGGTGATTGATTGTGGTAGTCTTTCAACCACTTTTTACCAGCCCATCTGGCCTTTTACATGCTCAACTGGTGAATTTAAAGGCTTTGTTCTAATGCACTGTCGAGGATTGGGATATGCGTAGTGACCAAAAATTAAATTTCAGATTGAAGATTAACTATGTAGATAACACTAACACTGGAACAGTGGAATGACAACAACAATCTCTAACAATAAGGCAGTACATAAATGAACAGTTACAAGTTGCTTCACAGGGGCTTTATAAAACTAAAGAAAAATGGCACTGAAATATGTGGTGGTACTGATGCAAATGATCCAACAAGATAGGTTTTAAAGAGCAGCTTAAAAGGAGGGAAGGGGAGTGGACCAGTTTAGGGAATTTCTGACCTGGTAGCCAAGACAATCGAGGACTTAGCTGCCAATAACAAAGAAATCAAAGAGGTCCACATTAGATAAGCATAGCTATTTGAGGGTTGTGAGATAGGATGTTACAGAGATTGGGAGTATGAAACTTAGAAAATGGTTATTGAACTGGGAACCAGCATAGGTTGGTGATCATGGAACTGAAGGGTGACTGTTCAGGACTTTTGGAGCAATTATTGACAGATTTACAGAGGGAAGAATATGGTGTGTCAGCCAGGAGTGTGTTGCAATAGTTACATAGGGAGGTTGAAAATGCATGGATGAAGGTTTTAGCAGGAGATGGTTTATGCTAGGAGCAGAGTCGTGTGTTGCTCTGGAAAGGATGATCTCTGAGGGTGGAAAGAGTCAGGGACAATTGCCAGTGAGCAGAATAGAGTCAACCGCTGAAGTTTCTCCAAAATACAATCATTCGAACTTTTTTCATTGTATTGAAGGAAATATTTTCTCATCTGGTACTTGGTGTCAAATTAACAGGGTCAAGATCAATTTGGGCAGCTGAAGTGCTGAAGACTCCTTTCAAAACCAGTGCTGTTAATTCTTATTGCCCGATTGGAAGGAATAACATGTTCTGTTTGGTAGAGAAAAATGTAGCCTGTTTATTATTCTCTTTCAAAAGAAAATGCAGATCTACATCTTTAATCTGCAATTAATCACTTATTTTCAATTCTTTGTGATACTTCTAAATTCCGTAATGCTGGGTGTTCTGTTGGAATGTCCTTTTCTTACCAATTGAACCAAACAAGCTAATTATTGTTGCTTGTCATTTTCCCTGTCCCAAACCCTTTTCTGCAATTTCTTCAGCTTTAGTTAAGACTCTTCCTCCATAAATATGGCGCAGAATGTACACTAGTTGGGAAACTTCAATGTCTATTACCAGGATGCCTACTGTTTTCCCCCATCTGCATTTTGGAAAATCACATCACAGCGCTGTGCTCCTCCTCCCGGCTTACAAGCAGAAATTGAAGCATGAGGACCCAGGACGGAAAGGTAGTGCAGTATTGGTCTGAGGCAATGGAAGGGCTTTTATGGGACTGCTTAGAGTTGGTGGACTGGCCCATATTCAAGAACTCAGCAGCCAACCTAAATGAGTATGCCACTACCGTTACAGACTACTTCAGTATGTGTGTAGGAGACTGCATGCCAAAGAAGTTAATCCGAATGTTCCCCATCCAGAAACTACGGATGAACTGGGAGTTCCATTCACTACTGAAGTCCAGGTCTGAGGTGTTCCAAGTCGGGCAATGCTGATCTATAAAGAAAGTCTAGGTGCGACCTTTGTAAGGCTATCAGAGACCCGAAGAGGCCATAACAAACCAACTTCAGATACAGATCAACCACACAGACACCCGTTCGTGCCGAGGCTTACAAGATTTAACGGGCTACAAAGCAAAGTTGAACAGAATCACGGGCAACAATGCACCCCTACCTGATGAGCTCGATGCATTCTACGCTCGCTTTGAACAGGTCAGTGAAATGATGTCACCTATCCCAACAGCCTCTACGCACCTGTACCCACAGTCACTGCCGCAGACATTACGTTGACCTTCTGGAAAGCGACTGGCCTGGATAGAGTCCCTAGCCGAACACTCAGATCCTGCGTGGACCAGCTGGTGACAGTATTCACAGACATCTTTAACCTCATGATCGCTCATGAAGGGGTGGCACGGTGGCTCAGTGGTTAGCACTGCTGCCTCGCAGCACCAGGGGCCCAGGTTCGATTCCACACTCAGGCAACTGTCTGTGTAGAGTTTGCACATTCTCCCTGTATCTGCGTGGGTTTCCTCTGGGTGCTTTGGTTTCCTCCCACAATCCAAAAATGTGCAGGCTAGGTGGTTTGGCTATGCTAAATTGCCCGTAGTGTTCAGGGATGTGTAGATTAGGTGGGTTACAGGGGGATGGATCTAGGTGGGATGCTCTGAGAGTTGGTGTGGACTTGTTGGGCCGAAGGGCCTGTTTCCACACTGTAGGGATTCTAAGAACCTCTGCTTACTATAAGTTGAAGTGGCCACTTGCTTCAAGAAGACCACTATCATCCCGGCTCACATCAACTGCAGCCTCCCAGATTGCCTTGATCCTTTGCAATTTGCCTACCAGCGCAACAGGTCCATGGCAGATGCCATCTCCTTGTCCCTACCCTCATCCCTGCAACATCTGGATAACAAGGATACCTATGTCAGTCTCCTATTTATTGAGTACAGCTCTGCCTTCAACATCACCATAATTCCACACACACACATCGCCAAACTCATCTCCTGCGTCTTGGTTCCCCACTGTGTAACTGGATCCTTGACTGTGTGACCCACAGACTGCAATCGTAAAAATAGGCAACAACACAATCTCCCACCATAATCCTCAACACCACTACCCCTCAAAGCTGTGTACTCCCCTCCCCCACAACCCCCCACCCCATCACTATACTCCTTATACACTCATGGCTTGTGGCCAAATTTCACCCCAACTCCATTTACAAGTTTGTTGATGACATCACTGTTGTAGGTCAGATCTCAAACAGCAACGAGACAGAAAATGGGAAGGAGACAAATTGCTTAGCAGCATGATGTAAAGATGATCTCTCCAACAATGTCGGCAAAATGAAGGAGCTGGTCATTGACTTCAGGAAGTGGAGTGGTGCACACACTCCTGTCTGCAGCACTGGTGCAGAGGTGGAGATGGTCAAGAGCGTCGAGCTCCTGGGAGTGACGATCACCAGCAATCTGTCCTAGTCCACGCACGTCGACGTGATAATCAAGAAAGCACTGCCATGCCTCTACTTTGTCAGAGGGCTAAGGAACTTTGGCATGTCCAATTTTTATAGATGCACCATAGCATCCTATTTGGATGCATCACAGTGTGGTACGGCAATTGCAAGAAACTACAGAGTCATGAATACAGCCCAGTCTATCTCTCAAACCAGCCTTCCATCCGTTGACTGCATCTATACTTGTCACTGCCTTGGGAAAGCAATCGACATAATCAAAGTCGCTCTGACCCAGTTATACTTTCTGCACCCTCTTGCATCGGGCAGAAAATGAAGTTTGATACGCATGAACAGTTTCAAGAACAGCTTCCCTGAATGGACCTCTCAAATGTTAATTCAGTTCTCTCTCTCCACTTTCTCTTCGGCTATAACAGCGTATTCTGTACTCTTCTGCTACCCTATTGCACTTTGCATGGTACAATCTCTGCCTGTATAGCACACAAAACAACATTTTTTTTTTCTGTATCTTGGCATGTGTGACAGCAATAAACCAAACAAACGAACACTACTGACCAAGCAGGTTGAATCCTAAAAGACACAGCTGCTAGACTGGGTTGGCAGTAAGTGATGACGGGACCAGAAAGAGGCAAAACATGCTCTATTTTATCCTCACCAATCTGCCTGTCGCAGATCCGTCTGTGTCCATGATGGAATTGTTAGGATTGACCACCACACTGTGTCCTTGTGTGATAAAATCCCATCCTCGTGTTGAAGATTGCATTCCAGATGAAAGCTATTAATACCAAGAAAAGGTATACTGGCATTGGAGACAGTCCAGAGAAGGTTCACTAGGATGATAGCAAGTATGCAGGGACTGTCTTACAAGGAAAAGTTTAGTTGAGCCTGTACTCTTTTTTTGGAATTTAGAAAAATGAGTGGTGATCTTATTGGAGTGTGTAAGATTCTTTGGGTGCGTGACAGGATAGGTGTGGAAGGTTATTTCTCCTTGTGGGAGAGTCTAGGCCCAGAGGGCAATATCTCAGAATAAGAGGTCACACGTTTCAAATGGACGAAGAGGTATTTTTTGAGGATTGTGAATCTATGGAATTCATTACCGGCAAGGTGCTCCACTGGATCACTGTAGAAATTCACCAAGGATCCCTAAACTGCACTTTCCAAACCCCTGACAATTACTATCTAGAAAAACAAGGGCAGCAAATCACTGCCCATCCTGACTAGAAATGTGATACATTTCATCAGTTCCACTGCGTCCAAATCTTGGAATGCCCTGCCTAACGGCATTGTGAGCGTACCTATACTAAATGGACTGTAGCAGGTTCACAACAACATTCTCGAGCAACTAGGGATGGGCAATAAATGCTGGCCTAGCCAGCCACATCCCATGAATGAATACAAAAGTTTCAACAACTGAGATAAAACTGAAAAAGATGCAAAATATTCATCAGGTCAGGCAGTATCTGTGCAGAGAGGATGAATGGCTATGAAATAAGGCTGGCGAATAGATCGTCGCACAGGGAAATCCCAGCAAAGTGGGAAGCAGGATGCTCTACCAGCCCTGAACAGTGGGGGCTCTATTCAGTGATAATGATGCAGACTGTTGTTTGACAGGTTGGCCAAGTTAATGCCTGGTCACCAGGCAGGAAACCAAACCTCCAGTAGGAAAGCACATCCAGGTTATATAGGACCTCTGTGGAATTGATAGGTATGTGTTGGGAGGGAAAATACTGGATTTACTGTTGGAAAAATGAGAGTAAACACAGCACTGAGTTGGGGGGCTGGAGAGATTTATGTGGGGTTATGATGTGATGACATGTGCCTTTCTTGCTACCAAGTAAACTTCATTTTCTGAAGAAGGGTCTAAAACCCGAAACGTCAGCTTTCCTGCTCCTCTGATGCTGCTTGGCCTGCTGTGTTCATCCAGCTCTACACCTTGTTATCTCAAACTACATCTCTGTTGTTTGAAAGTTCTGACAATGAGGCAGCCTGCCAAATGTGTTTGGAAGTCTGCTTGGGAATTTCCTGACCAGGCTAATTGTCTCCTTTTCCCACATGTTCTCTAGGTCATTACATGCTGTCCACTGCCGAATGGTCTTGTGGTCATAGGCAATTTTCTTCTCAGACTTTTCCAGAAGGAACAGGTGATCTGGCACAATCCAACTACTTGGAGCATTCCAATGTTGGCAGATCCATCCTTCACAACACGAGACAGGTAGAACCTCAGCATCTGGTGGCATTTGGTGTTTGTTTACCAAGGGTCCACACACAGCTTGATACAGCTCTATACAAAAGTGCCATCAGGATGAGGGCAGCGATGTGTACACTTTTAGCCCCTGTTTCCGGGAGCGGGGCGGGAGGGGTTAATACGTTGTCCCTGTGGCCACAATTCATTTTTGACCAAAACCTGAAGAAAATAGATTCCACATGGTCAGATCTTTGGTTGATACAGACATAGTCGCCTCATGCTCTGTACAGGTCTGAATCTAAGATTGCAGGTCTGCTTCCATTTGCAGAGATTCCCCTATCTTCCCTACCATACCATATTTTGATAGTTTATCCATAAAGTGGGTGAGTATTATTCTTTTTGATGGCCTTGTGGTAATCCAGACTCATGTCCAAAAAGGATGTTAATGGGACTGGAGGGTTTCAGTTTTAAGGAGAGGCTGAATAGGCTGGAACTTTTTTCTCTCAGAAGTGTAGGAGGTTGAGGAGTGATCTTATAGAGATTTATAAAATTGTGTGGGACATAGATAAGGTGAATAGCCAAAGTCTTTTTCCTACAGTAGGGGAGTTCCAAACTAGGGGGCATATTTTTAGGGTGAGAGTAGAAAGTTTTAAAAGGGATCGGGGTGGGGGTGGGGATCGGGCAACTCTTTCACACAGGGTGATTTGAATGTGGAATGAATTGCCAGAGGAAGTGGTAGATGCAGGTACAGTTAGAACATTTAAAAGACATTTGGACAGATATGTGGATGGGAAAGGTTTAGAGGGATTTGGGACTAGTTTAGTTTTGGAAACCTGGTCGGCATGGACGAGTTGGACCAAAGAGTCTGGTTCCTTGCTTTATGACCCTATGTGTGCATTGGCTTCTGGCACTCTTTGTCTCTCTGTGTGTCTCTGTATCTCGCTCTGTCTCTTTTTCTCTTCCCCCACCCACGCGCTCCCATAAAGAAAAGTTTTATGTGCTGAAGTCAGCTGCTTACTCCTTCGGGTATTCATTGCCTAGTTTGTATCAGCATCCTCTAAATGTTGACTCTGTACAAAACCAGATCAAGTCCATTTGAATTACTCCTAACTGATGTAGTTAGTTGATAATATACAATTTTGGTTGCATATAGACACAATGTTGCATGTGGAGACAAAAATAATCAGTTGGAGTTTACAACTTTTGATCCTTATCAAGGGTGCTGTCCCATAAAGTGAATGCCAGTATGTGTACATGTTGGATAAATCCAACACTGGACTCCCCAAGGCTCACTAGGTCTGCTTGGATCAGAACTCAAAAAACAATTCGTCAAATCCAGCCGAAAGGAACTTGAGTTAGAATATTTCAATCCTTACCAGTCTCTCTTTAAATATACAGTACCTGCATTGACTTCCACGACTGCTATTAGTGCTGCAGCATTGACTTAAGTTATTGGGCTTGATTTTCATTCTGAATAAAGACATATAGGCTAACCTTTTTCTGAGATGAAACTATTACCTATAGTGACTGAGAAACCAGTGAAACTTTATCCTTATCCTTCATTTTCACAAGAATATGCTGGTTCTGATCTCTAATCAATTGACCTTTTAAAAAGTCCCACACGACAGATGTGGATTTACCCTCAATCAACCAGCCCCAGTTTACATTCCCCAAATCCTGCCTAATATTGTAGTTAGCCTTTCCCCAATTTCACCTGAGGATTGATTCCGGGGATGATGAAAGGTTGAGAAGGTTGTGCCTATATCCATTCACGTTTGGAAGAATGGGAAATGATCTGATTAAAACATATAAGATCCTGAAGGGATGAAAAAGTTTTCCCTTGTGGGGACTTCTAGAACTAGAGAACCAGTTTTTCAAAAAAAAAAATCTCCATGTAAGATGGAGATGAGATTTATTTTCTCCATGGGTCATTAGTTTGTGGACTTCACTTTCTCAGAGAGCAATGGAAGTTTGGTCACTGAGTATATTCAAAGCTAAATTAGACATGATTGTCAGGGTTACAGGGGCCAGTCAGGTAAGTGGATAGCAGTCAACTGTGATCTTATTAACTGACAGAGCAAGCTCAAGGGGCTGAATGGTCTACTCCTAATTCTTGTTTGTTTCAAGCTGGGAGTATTGTACTGTACCCGAGAGTAAACGAGTCAAGACTCCCAGAATCTTCCTATCCTTGCTATGCCATAAACTTGTGAATGATGTCATGCTGCTGTTTTTATTATATTACTCCCAACAGAGTTTTGTAGCTTCCCTGAGCCTGCCTGCAGTGCCCCCCCGCCACCACCCCCACCACCCCGTGGATTTTCCAGCTGCAGGGTAATTGCCTGCCATTCTTTCCTAATGCTGCTTTATGTCAAAACCAGAACAAGATAACTCGACCTTAAGTAAATGTCAATGTACAAAATGACTGTTGGTTATTTCCAGAATCGGCTGCTAGATTTTAAGGTAACTGCCTGTGTCTCGTTGTCTTCAGAAACTCATTATGTGGTGAGCTTCCATTTTCCATATTAGGACAACCTAGTCGTCTTACTGTTCTCATTTTGAAACAATCTAGTTAGGTGCTCCTGAATGAATGCAGTACTTGACTGGATTGTTTAGTATAGTTTGTGCAGTTGTAGCCTGAAGTAGTTTTTCCAACTACTTTGGAACAGTAAAACTGCTTGGGTTTTATTACTGTACTTGCCAAATAATAAGTGCATGCTTAATATGAAAATGGGTAACATTAGGTAATTGCAAAGCTTTGATTTGATGCTTGACCTTATCTTTTACAGTACCTCCCCAGAAACGATGCTGCACAAACTTTCTTCAAGGTGCTTTTTTCCGGCAGACGTTTTGAGCAGTAGCAGTGCAAAATACCCTAACCCTATGATTGCTTCTGGCCACATGCACGTTGGTCACTCAGTAATCCATTCAGGCTGACAACAAGGCAGTCCTATCGTATAGGCTCTATAAAACATTCTCAAACATCTGCAATAGTCTTGCAGCCGGAACGGAAACCAGAGTCACTACTATCAAAGATCTGCACATGAGCAATTTTTTGGCTATAACTACTAGCCCCATGGAATTTGCCCTGAAGTCTTTATCAGGGTGAATCCATAGCCTGATCAGTCCAGATGAATAGAGTTACTTTAATTCGAAGTACTTCTGTGTATAATACAAACTTTCTATAAAAGCAGCATCAGAGTGCTGGATAATACTAGTCCAGCTAGTTAAGTGCTCTCGGGAACTAAACAGTATATGGACTACTGTCATGAAGTCGTAACTCTACCAAGAGCCTTGCCGTTGATCATTTGTTAGAAGTGAAATCTTATCATAACAATATTTTTGTCTCCGAGTATAAACCTCGGCAAATAGTTCCTTTTCTACTCTATACAATTGTCAAAAGTGCAAGTAGGAGGCATATGTACCAAATTTCTGTACCTCTGTCCTTAATGTCTTTCCTGCACATTGGCCTCCCTCGTCTAATTATTGTACCTCATTCCTTCCTCATTCATTCCTTTTGTTATTTTAAGGACATGATCATTTTGGCCTCTATATTGATTTGGTAAATGGCTATCTGTACAATTCTGATTGCCTCTTCATCTCATAATCCCAGCTCTTGAAATTAGGGCTGCTATCTTGCGTCTGTATTTTGATGCTTTAATGTTGTTTTTGAATATAGTGGGTCCAGGATTAAGGTTTCAAATATGGATTTTATCAATATGTTTGTTACACGGGACAAAAATAACTCCTCTAGTTTTAGTGCCCTTGAGATGAAGCTAAATGGGCTAAGTCTGTTTATTTAGTAAAAGCTTTTTCAAAAGGTTGATGGCTACTATCAGACAGATGGAAAAATTCCTACTTTCAAATTTGTTTGCTGTGCTAATTAGAGTAAGAATTGGCATATAGATTACCATGTTATATGTAATACATTTAGCCTTCTATTAGAAAGCTCTTTGCATGTACACGGTACAATGTGTTGTGATTTTTCAAGTGTTTGGTGCATAGTTTATGAAACAACATTTCAGAATGCATGTCTGGGCTAGTGTGGCTCTAATGCTCAATTAAATTTAAAATTTTTTATCCTCTGTGCTGGTTGATAAATAACTGCTTCGTCTAGATTGAATTAAGGAATTGAACCCAGGTAAAAAATTGAAACAGAAGCAGGTCATATGACAAAAATGCTTTTGTTTTGCAACATGTCAATCCTCAGATAAAGAAAACCTGGGAGTGAATAGAAATCAAGAGCTCTGGAAGTGCTGATGAAAAATCAGCATGGAAAAACATTTGTCTCAATATTTGCAAGCTCCTAGCTCACCTCATGCAGCTGATGTCTAACCCTGTTCCAACTCAAATTCCTGCCAATGACGTAGTGTTAATACTTCTTGACTAGATCACAAAAGGAGCCAGTTAGCTGTTTGACTCGCCACTGACAATCCAGGAGCTGGGACTAATGCTAAAGAATCAGTATTTTCTTTGAAATAATCCACACAAATCTTGAATGTGAGTCTATCTGACATAACTTAAACAGTATATATGGTCGACTGACAAATGAACAGACAGGAATTAATCTGCTACCATGTATTTAATGAGATTCAAATGAAATTTGGACTGTCCCTGATAAGTGTACCAATGAGGGCAAATTGAAGGGCACAACAAAAGATACACACTACCGTTTCAATCACTATATTCAGCTTTTGTTACAATATGAAAGTTGGCAGTGTCTCGTTTTTAAAAACAAAACAAAAGCTGTTGAGGCTTCTAAATCACCTACATTTTTAAGGTTGTAATGCAATTACTTTATTTAACTCATTGGCTTGCATTCAGTTAACATTATGTTACTTAGAAATAGCATATTTAACGTTCCTGACTAGGCAACATTTCTCCACAAAGGGGTTTATTCTACTGTCATTCTCTCAACAGCTAAAGCTTTTTGAATTACTGTTTGAGTTTTTGAAATATTTCACTGAATTTTTTGTTTCATCTTGCAGGAAACGTTATCAAATGAAGCCAATTGTGTTGAAGAAATCTTAAAAGTAAGGTGTAGTTTTTTTAAAACTTCTTTTTTGAGTGCTGTATTGGTTTTACAGCTTTACAGCTGTTATAGATAAGGAGTAACTTGATACTGTATTGACGCACATTAAATTAATAAGTTTTCAGACCAATTACAGAAAGAATGTTGTAGAATGTTTTCTACTTCAGGCCTAAATATTTTTAAGTTCTCAGTGGTGGTAAATTTCCTGCTAAATTCCTGTCTCAAATTCTAGAGTGTACTTTTGCATCTGATACTTAGCAAGGTACTCTAAATATGCTCTAAAGTTTTAACAAAGTCAGTTTAGAAAATGTTGGCAATAACTGCACTGATGAGCTTAACATGCTGGGTATGTGTTTAAAAAGTCATCTTTCAAAAATTATTTTTTTAAAATTTGCATTATGTTGATCCCAAATATCTTTTTGCTTAATGCCTAGAGTGGTTTAAAAGCAGCAGTGAAGTCCTCTAGATCAGCCATGTACCATTTCAAATGATTATCTTGTTTTTGCTTCTGCTGTTACAAGTCATCGGTGCTTGCACTAAATGCCTACAACTGGTTGTTTTCTTTTCACGAAATTGCAAAGAATGTTTTACTTAGATCTTTTTTTCGTTCCAAATGGTGATTGCTGATGATTTTTGTTCGGAAGCAGCAAACTACTTTGGAAACTGTGCTGAACCAAGTTGTGCTGAGATTGAACGATCAAACCACTTGTGCTGCTTTTACCAGTAATTAACTGGCACCAATTGTATCATGCTACTTGCTCACCTCTGTGGCAAGCGATGGGAACTGTCTTTGTGGCAGGACTCCATGGAGGTATGGAGTGTCCTTGGCTAGTTCTGTATCCATGGAACTGTAGAAACAACCAGCAGAATTGCCATTGCATGTAGTTGCTGTAGATAGATTATTAAAAGTCCTTTTTGATGGTTGTGGTTTTGCTGCAGTTGACAAAACAAAATCTGCAAGATCAGCTGTTTGGGTTAACCTCGGTCGCGATTGATGGCGCAGTGTGACTCATTTATTTTAGTGGCTGTCTATAAGCAGGTCATAAATGTGAAGTTGGTGGTAGGAAGTTTAAAGAAATCACCTTTAATATAATTCCAAAATCTCTTGCTGTTGAATAAAATTTGTCTGTCTTTATATTTACATTTGCTTGGTACTATATTTTTAACAAGGCCTATTTTCTACCCCTTGCCCTTTTCCTGAAGACTTTGGTAAGCATATCGTTCCGGGCAGCTCTGTGGTGTCTCATTAAATGGCATTCTTCCTATATGAGCCCAGACAATACATAATGATGAGACTCTAGTCACAGAGTCAAGCTAGCTCCTGAGTGCACATTGTATCTCAGACTTGGCACAGTGGTAGCATCCTCATCTGAGTCAGGAGGTTGAGTTCAAGCCTCTCAATAAACATTTGGGCACAATTTAAACAGTCACTCCAGCGCAGTGTCAAATCAAGGAAATATTGCGCTATTGGAAGTGTCATTTATTTGAGACCCTGTCTGCTTTCTCACATGTAAAAGATCCCATAGCACTATTTCAAAGAAGAGCAGTGGAGTTTTCCCTGCTGTCCCAGCCAATATTTATCTGTGCCAGCATCACCCAAAGAGATTATCAAGTCATTAACCTCATTGCTATTTGTGGGGACTTGCCGTATGGAAATGGGCTGGCACATTTTCTACATTGAGTCTAGCTACAAAATTTGGTTGTGAAGCACTGACAAGGTGATGGTTGCCATATAAATGCAAATTAATTCTTTGTTTGGATAGCATGCCAGAAGCTTTGCACGAAATGATCTATGCAAGAGGAAAAAGTGCATTCTTGTAGCACTTTCTGACATCATTACAGTGTTACAAGTTGCTTCACAAGTACTGATTACTTGTGAAATGAAACATTGGATGGAATTATATGAACATTTACTGCAAGGACTGCTATTGGGGTTGGAAATAGTCTTTGCTGATGCTCTTTTAAATAAGCTATGACATTAGCATCCTGTTTCTAGGTTTCCTGATCAATCAAATGGGTTATGGTAGCTATATTCAGTAATAAACCAAGACAGATAGGAAGGGATGTTGTGGAGAGGACATGAGGAAGTTGTAAATAGATCTAGATAAGTCTAGAGATGACAAAAATTTGTCCGATGGAGTATTTTGTGGGGAAATATGAGGCTTTTCACTTTGGAAGGAAGAAGAAAAAAGCCCAGTATTACCTAATGGAGAATGACTGGGGTGCTGAGGAATTTAGGTGTTTGGGTGCATGGATCACTAGGGGATAGTATATAGGCACTGAACACAATTGAGAAAGCTAGTGAGGTGCTATCCTTTATTATGAGAGGAATTGAATATAAAAGGAGCATAGCATCCTTACTTTTATAACTGGCATTGGTGAGATCACGTCTCGAACACCGTGCAGTTTTGGTCCCCTTATTTAAGGAAGATGAAAATAAATTGGAAATGGTTCAGAGGACGTATACGTCATTAATACGTGGAACAATTGGGTAAACTTTTGACGATGGGTTCGGCTTGTGTGTCCACTGAGGTTTAGATGACAGAGTTATGGCTTGATTGAAGTTTGAGATCGTGAATGGTTTTGACAAAGATAGATGTGGAGAGGATGTTTCCTGTTGTGGGTCAGCCCAGAATTACTGTTTTAAAAGTAGGAATTACCCTTTCAGGAAAGAGGTTGAGAATTTTTGAGTGTTTTGTGACTTTGGAATACTCTGCCTTAAAAGGCGATTGAGGCACAGTCATTGAATATTTTTAAGACCGAAGCAGGTAGATTCTTGTTAAACAGGAGAATTGTGGGTTATCACAGGTTAATGGTAATGTAGAATTTTTTAAAAAAAAAGCAATCTACCAAACTCCAGATGAGGTTCCATAATATATTATGGTTATAGAAGTCGTAGACATGTACAGCACAGAAAAAGGCCCTTCATTCTATTGAGTCTACACTGGTCAAATGCAGCCAACTAACTATTTTAATCCCACTTTACAGCGCTTGGCCCATTGCCTTGTATGACTTTGGCATTGCAAGTGCACATCCAAGTTTCTGCTTCTACTACCTTATATAGGCAATGACTTCCAGATACCCAGCACCCTCTGAATTTTAAAAAAAAACAAACTTTCCTCACATCTTATCTTTTGTAAACTTCCTGCCCCTTTACATTTGAGTCTGTGTCCCTGGTCATGATCCCTCCAACATGGAGAATAGTTACTTCCTATCCCCTTATCTATGCCCATCATTATTTTACACATCTCAATTATGTCCATTCATCTCTGTGCCAAGGGAAACTAACCCCAGTCTATACAATCCTGCTTCATAACTAACTCTCCAACCCAGGCAAAATCCTGGTAAATCATCTTGAATCACCTCTCCCATAATATGGAACTGCACAAAATATTCTAACTGAGGCCTAACCAATTTTTTAAATATAATCCTGACATAATGTCCCTACTCTTAAACTCTATGCCTCAGCTCGTAAGGACAAGTATCTCATGTCTTTTATCCACTTTATCCATCAGTCCTGTTACCTTAAGGGACCACTGGACGTGCCACCAAGGTTCCTCTGATCCTTGGTGCTTCCAAGCATCCTATTGTTCATTGATGTAGTCCTTTTCCTGGTCTGACCTGTCAAAGTGCATCACCTTGCACTTAAATTCCATTTGCTGCTGATCAGCCCATCTATATCCACCTGTAAGTTAAGGCTATCCTCCTCACTATTTATCCCCAATTCCCCCCCCCACCAACCCCCATATCAATTGCGAACGTGCCGATCAATCTTCCTACATTGAAGTATAAATCATTTATGTCCAACACACACACCAAGGCCCTGAAACACATGCCTGCAGAACCCCTACTGGACAGGAGGTTCCAGTCACACAAACCGCCTTCAACCATCACTCTTTTTTTTTTTTGTTTCCTTCCACTTGGCAAATTCTGGATCCAGGAGAAAAGAGCGCACAAATTTGACATTGAGAGCAGCATCGCATCTGGCCACGGCTTGAGCTGTTCAGGCTCAATGCATGAAGGCTTCCTAACCTGACAGCGCACGTGCGCGCGCGCACACTCTCTCTGTCATGTCTGGGCTGACCATGCTTAAAGGTTAATATGTTCTCTTCAACATCATGACTTCAGGTCTACACGTGTTCCTGACTGAGTCTCTCGACATGTCTTCCTAAGTGACTTTTTTCCATTGTGGTTGGTCACAAACCAAGGACCCATGAGCTGGTGGCATGTGTGCCCTTTTCAAGGAATGCCCTTGATGTTGGGTACACTGGCTTGGACGAGGATACTGCTGCTGGTTAAATCTACTCACCCAGCCAAACCTACCTCCCTTTCCTATGAAATTAACCCCCACCCCAATTGTTGATTGTGAAGTGTTTTTGCAGCCAGTTAAAAAACAGCAAGGTCTTGCAAAAAGTGCTGCTTGAGGAACAGTTCTTGGGAGCATATGCATAGCTTGAAGGATGAAATAGGAGATTGAGTTTTTACTGGGTTTTGCTCAAAGCAGCCAAACCTGTGCAGAAGATTGAGTAATAACAATTTGAAATCTGATGTAGCGGAAATCAAATTCCCGCAATCTTTTTTGCTGACTTCAAATAATGGAATCCCTCCCCGAAAATTCTCTTGCTCACAGATTAAGTCATGCCCACTGTGAGGACTTACTGCTCATTGCAACTTTGCACTCATTCTTATGATGGAATTTGTCAGATTAAAGGGAGTACTGGTAAGCATTAACAATGCTTAAAAAGAAACAGAAAATGTTGGAGACACTTGTGTTTGACGTCATAAGGTTTCAAGTCTGATATAACTCTTCAGAACTGTTCTGAAGTAGAGTCATATAGGATTTGAAGATTTCTGTGTTTCTCTTTCAACAGATGCTGCCAGACCTGTTGAGTTTCTCTAGCACTTTATTTTTATTTCAGATTTCCAGCATCAATAGTACTTTATTTTTATTTAACACTTCTGTACATTTTTTAAAACATTGCTAAGAAGTTGATTACTGTTCATCAACTAAGTTAGTAACTGGCTTCTTGGTTAAAACTTGATTCGGTTTTTTTGCAAATCAGTTTGCTAGTTTTGCATCTGTGGGATTCCTTTAATATCCATGAAAAAACTGAACAGTTGCCTTTTTATGCTGCTCTGTTACATTGGTTGCTGTAAATGAATCAGTTGTAGCCTAACCACACAATCCATTTAGAAAGCTAGCAGAATGTTGAACATGGCTGTTGCACCCATGCTCTACCCTGAGATCTTTTATGCCTACCTGAACCAGAATAGTGCCCTTCATTTTTTTGGTTCTTATCCAGAAAGCAAAGGCATGTTAGACTAATGTTTTTCCCTTGAAAAGGTGACTTCAAGTATTAAGTATGCTTTACATGAGGTAAAATAGAGAAGAGTTGTTCAGGGTACAAAGTGGTACAGAAAAGCGACCAATAATTTATAATAGGGAGTACAGTCGAAAGGAAATTACAGATTTGAGTCTTTTGCTTTTAAACCCGAACTTTTTTTCTGAACAACACAGGGACATTCTACTTCAGGAAGTGGCAAGTATTTGTTCAGTAAACATGGAAATTAACTGCTCAGTGGAGAAGTTTGTGTCCCAACTGAAATTTACTTAAACCCAGTTTGTTTCAGTCTGTGTTAACCATTTAAATTGACTTCAGCTTACTGAATAAATTAGTGCTACGTCATTACACATGAGGTACAATAATTAGCAACCTAAAGGTGTTGGTGTTTTTTTTTAAACCTAAACTTCATGAAAATGAAGTACTTAAAACAAAAAAGGTCTCCTCACTCTGAAAGATGACACGCATGTTCTTTTGTAATGATCTGAAAACTTTCCAGGTTATTTTTGTAGTTCAAGCTCAAAATTGTCTCATTTAATTTTCAGTTTGTTATGTGGTAGGATTTTAACTCATGATCTTTGGCTTTTTGTCCAGTGGCATAACTATCGGGCTGCCATATACGTGGAGGTGTTTTTGACCTGTTGTAATGTAAACTAAGTGATATTGGCTCAGCTGTCCTTTCCTAGATATCTTTTCCATTAATTCCAATGATTAAGTGACCAATTTTAATATTACAGGGGATAAAACTTATTGGGGTGGAGGGGAGAGGACGAATCAATAGCAAGTAATGTTATTGATGGATTATTAATCCAGAGACCCAGATGGTGTTCTGGGATAACATGGTTTGAGTCCCACTACACACTGAATCATAGAAGTTATTTTCTGGTAACAATCAACTCCATCACCAACCAGCAATCCTACCTTCTCCTATGTCTTTGATTTTATAATTTTCCATATGTGAAACTCTCCATACTTGGCTTGTCTTGCCTCGATATGACTCCACACTCCTAGCGATGTCACTGACTCTTAACTTCCCTATAAATGACCTCACAAGTCTCTCTGTTGTAACAATTGCTAGAAAGTCACCAAAAATGAAAATAAAAAAATGCAGATACTAGAAAACACAAAATCAGAAATTGTTGAAAAATCTCAGTGGGACTGGCAGCATCTGTGAAGAGAAAACAGAATTAAAGTTTCAGGTCCAGTGACCCTTCTTCAGAACTGGGCATTGGGACCAAATCAGGGCATTGGAAATGACCATGATAAACACGGCTGTATTGACTCTACAAAGTCTTCCATTTGATTTGATTTATTACTGTTTAAATGTACTGAGGTACAGTGAAAAGTGTGTTGTCTTGTGTGCTTGACAGGCAGATAGTACAATACAAGTGCATCAGAATAGAGTGTAGGATACAATGTTACAACTGCCCCAAGAAAGTGTCTCTGCATGAACACCTGGGGACTATGCAGTGCCAAAACTGGGAGAGCTGTCTCCTAGATTAAGCAAGCAACAGCCTGACACAGTCATACACTCAGGTTATACCTTTTTAGGTAATGTTGCAGACACCACCATAACCATCCCTGGATATGTCCTGACCCATGTTAAATCATGGCATCAGGTCAAATGCGGGCAAGGAAACTTCCTGATTAACACATATTAACAACAACTGACAGCATCGCTCCACCCAAGCTGTTGAATCAGGATGCCCTGGTTCAGCAGCACTTTGAGGAGCCACTGAGGGCAGCAAGAGTACAGAATGTACTTTGTAGGGGGATTTCAATGTCTAACACAACTACTGACCAGACAAGTTGAGTCCTAAAGGATATAGCTGCTAGACTGAGTCTGTGGCAGGTGTTGAGTGAATCAACCAGAAGGGAAAAATATACTTGACCTCATCCTAACTGATCTACCTGCTGCAAATACATCTATCCATGTTAGGATCAGTTAGAATGACCACTACAAAGTCCTTGCAGAGGTGACATCCTGCCTTCGGGTTGGATATACCTTATGTCATGTTGTGACTCTATCACCATGCTAAATGGGATAGGATTCAAACAGATCAAGCAACTCCAGACTCAGCATCCATGAGGCACTATGGGCCATTAGCAGCAGTAGAATCATACAATCTGCACCTCATGGCCTTGCATAACCGCCACTCTACCATTACTTGTTGACCCTGGTTCGATGGAGAGTGCAGGACGGCATGCCAGGAGCAGCGCCGGGTGTACCTAAAAATGAGGTATCAAACTGGTGAAGCTACCAAACAGGACTACTTGCATGCTGAAAGCATAAGCAGTAAGTGACAGACTAGCTAAATTTCGTCAGCCAACACACCAGATCCAAGTTCTGCCACATCTAGTCATGAACGGTGGTGGGCAGTTGAATACCTAACTGGAGAAGGAGGCTAAACAACTATCCCCCATCCTCAATGATAAAGACGTCCAGCATACCAATCCTAAAGATAAGACTCGAGCATTCACAGCAACCTTCAGCCAGAAGTGCCTAGTGGGTGATCTATCTATCTATCTATCTATCTCAGCTTCGTTTAGAGGTCACTACTTTGACAGGAGTCGTCAGACAATTTGATTTACTTCACATAATGTCAAAAATGGCTGGATACTGCAAAAGGCTGTAGGCTTTGACGACATTCCATGAATAGCTCTGAAGAGTTGTGCTCCAGGACCTACTACACCCCTAGCCACGATGTTCCAGTCTAGCTAAACATAGACAATTTTCCACATTGTCAGGCAGATGCCAAAGTATGTCCTAAATACAAAAGGCAGGACATACCCAACCCGGCAAATTACTACCCTGTCGGTAAAGTGATGGAAGGTGTCACCATCAATGCTGTCAAACAGCAGTTGCAGAGCAATAACCTGTTCGCTTACACCCAAATTTTGTTTTGCCAATGTCACTCAGCTTCTGACCTTATTACAGCCTTGGTTCAAATGTGACAAAAGAACTGAGTTACAGAGATGAGGTGAGAGTGATTGCTCTTGGCATCAAGGAGCCCTAGCAAAACTGGAATCAATGGGCATCAGAAGAAAACTCTGCCGGTTGGACTCATACCTGACACAAAGGAAGATGGTTTCGGTTGTGGGGGGTCAGTCATCTCAACTCCAGGAAGTCTCTGTAGGAGTTCCTCAGTGTAGTTTCTTAGGCCTGACCATCTTCAGCTGCTTCCCTCCATCATAAGGTCAGAAGTGGGGATGTTAGCTGCTGATTCCACAATGTTCAGCACTATTTGCGACTCCTCAGATACCAAAGCAGTCCATGTTCAAATGCAATAAAATCTGGACAATAACCAGGCTTGGGCTGAAAAGTGGCAAATAACATTCGTACTAAATGTCAGGCAATGACCATCTTCAATAAGAGACAATCTAACCACCATTCTTTGACAATGTGGTATTACTATCACTGAAACCCCCACTGTCAATATCCTTGGGATTACCATTGAGCAGAAACTCAGCTGGACCAGTATAGAAATACAATGGCTACAAGACCAGATCAGAGGTTAGGAATCCTGCAATGAATAGCACACCTGACTCCCCAAAGCCTGTTCACTTGCAAGACACAAGTCAGGAGTGTGATGAAATACTCCCCACGTACCTGATTGGTGCAACTCCAACAATACTGAAGAAGCTTGCCACCAACCAAGACCAAGCAGATTGCTTGATTGGCATCACATCCACAATCATCCACTCCCTCCACCAATGACACTCCATAACAGCAGTGTGCCATCCACAAGATGCAGGGCAGAAATTCACTAAGGCTCGTTAGCCAACACTTTGCAAACCCATGACCACTTCCACCCAGAAGGATAAGGGCAGCAGTTACTTTGGAGGGGAAATTACAGGTGGTGGCAGAATTTCCAAGCCGCCCTCCATCCTGACTTGGAAATATATCGCCGTTTCTTGAATGTTACTGGGGAAAATCCTGGAACTCCCTCCTAATACCATGTGGGTCTATCTACATGAAATTGATGGCAGCAGTTCAAGAAGGCAGCTTATCACCACCTTCTCACGGGCATCTGGGATGGGCAATAAATGCTGGCCCAGCTTATGGTACCCATATTCCATGAATGGATTTTTAAAAACCATATTTTGGGCACAATGTTGCAATGTTGTAACTGCTTTGGATTTTAAGTTTTGATCTCAATATTAAACTTAACTGATTTGTTGAATAATCTTAAATTGACCAACATGCAGAAAACCAAAAAGTAGGTTGCTAATGATCCAAAATTGAAATGAGCAACATTGCATTTAAAGTAGTCTACTGTATTTCTTTGTTTGGTCCCTCCTCTTCTGATGAGCTTTCTTCATAACATTTAAACATTCTTCCATTGTATTTGTTTACTTTTTGCACTAACAGTATGCAGTTGCTTGGTAGCAAAGAAGTTGATAGCTGAAAAGAGACAACCGTTCAGATTTCATATGGTCTCCATTCTTGTGCTTGTGCAAGGTGAAAGGTTTTTGGTCACATATATCTCCCTTGATCAAAATTAATTTGAAGTGTATTGCTCCATAATATTGCCATCACTTTCCAACCAACATTCTAGGCACAGGCAACTAAACCGATCAAACCTGTCACTCTTAGCCAGCCGCGAAGACTTTGCAAGTGACCCACGAAGACTCCTAATACAAGCTTTTTGCCTATGGCTTGGGAATATACAAATCCTGTGTAGTTTACTCAAGTGATAG
>NC_063332.1:106297143-106312420 GCF_021869965.1 Rhincodon typus
AGCCTCTCTGCTCCTATGATGCTGCTTGGCCTGCTGTGTTCATCCAGCCCTGCACCTTGTTGTCTTAGTTTACTCAAGTGCCCTTTTGTTGTTTGTTTGCTTTGTTTTATGTCTGGAATTCTGTCCGAAAAGATTTCCCATGTCCATATTATTACCTTTTTATATTGGAGTCCCTGGCATCAGATGGACTCCTCCTGCACTTGGGATTCTCCTTGACTGAGATGGAAATCTCATCATTGACTTGTTTGGGTGTCTTGACAGGAAATGACACAATCATGGCCACCACCTCTGACTGCCATACAAACGCCCAGTACAACGGAATCATCCAAATTTCCGTTCCAAAACAAGGTATGTAGAGTGTATCAAATAGATAATACAACTACCCAAGTATTTTATCAAATTATTTGCTGAAATTAAGTAAAAAGAAAATATTAAATTTGAAGTGTTTTTGAGGAAAAATAGTTACAATGCTGAGATATTGATCTGTGCAAACTTTTTAAAAGTAATTTCACTTTTGAATTAAAATGTGAAGCTTCTAACCTAAAACACTGAGATATTTTCTTTGTATCTAGGACACCCAGCATGCCTCTTCTGGTTTTGGAGGACACAGTGAGTAATAACTCGTTTGATTTTACTAGTAATGTTTGACACTCAAAAACATACTGAGATTGGTTTTCTTCGCACATATAAACTAACAATGGCTGGTCTTTATTTCATAGTAAAAACTAATTAAAATACTAGTTGAAAATGACACATTACGTTAAAATGAAACCAGTTAATTGTGGCAAAACTGTTTAAAGTGATAGGAAATTTCACGACCTTATTTGGTGAGAATCTGGGGGCAGTTTTCTAATAGCTAATAGCCTCTGAACTCTTAGCCTATATGTAAAATAGGCCATTTAAAATGAGAGCCCAATGCAGATGCTGCAAGCTTGTTTGCTTTCAGTTGTCTAGTTCTGAGGTTCAAAAACACTGCAGAGCCCCCCACCCATTTGGCATGCATTCCCAGGTTATTGAGAACGTGAGCTTCCAATGCAATTTTTCATAGCAGTGACTCCATTACAAGTTATCTTGACAGTTCATGGATGGTTGAGTCCCAGGTGATTTTTCAGGAAGTGAGTATTGAACTTGCAAGAGCTGCATCAGGGTAATTGCTAACAAATATGAGGTACCAGAAACCGCTCAGACTGCAACTGGTAGAACTGCTAGAACAGTGACAGATTACTGTTACACGAAAAGTGGCTTTAATGGGCCCAATGGCTGCTTCTAGAAATGAGCAGGAACTCGAACCTAGCAAGCTGAGCTAAGATCACTCGTGAACACATTTTCAAGTCTGGTCAGTTAGGTTAAAAGATATTTCTTTGACACCTTCTGGTTGTGTGTGAAAGTGGAGATCCTGGAAGCACTCAGGAATTTGGTGCTGGAAATCCCTTCAGGACTCAAATAAGGGCAAGCATTTCAACTTGCCTGATTTCCATCTTTTCCCCACCACTGCCCTTGGCCTCTAGCTTCCTTTCCAACCACTTCAATTAAATCCTGCAAAAAAAATTTCACTCGTCTTGTGGGCAAAAAAAACGTCAAGTGAGACGAAATAACCTTTGAAATGAATACATATATGCAAATATTACTATATTTGTAGAGATTTTTTCTTTTCCTAAGCCTTTAAGCCTATACATGAAGAACAAAACCATTGCCCTTTAACTAAATAAGGTTGTGATGACCAAATATGTGGCTGTAAGTACTCCAGTGCTTATTGATGCAGGCACTGACTTTTATAAATCCACTTGGATTATACTGCCAGTCAGAAATCAAATGATCCAAACACTTGTTGTTCAGGTCCTGACCTCCAGTATAAACGCAGTATTAACCTCTTTAAATCACATTCTTTTTAATCTATTGTTGACTAGCCACAATTTTCAAGTTGGGCTTTTGGCTGAGGTCCTTTTCACTGTGCATTGCTGACACATGTAGTTCAATCAGCTGACTCCAAATCTAGTGTGGATTTGTCACAACAATGCAGATTTTCTATTGAAGTGAAGGGGAAAAAAAGTATTTTTAATCTACCTGTTCAGAGTCGCTATCACGCACCTGTGGAACAGGTGGGACTTGAACCCAGGCCTCCTGGTCCAGGGATAGAGTCACTACCGCTGCACCACAAGTGAGGCAATAGCCATTTTGATCTATGACTTCTTCTATTCATAAAATTAAATTATTGCATCATCACTGCATTATTATCTTATTTCTAACTATGGTTTTCTTAGAATATGTATAGTCATTAATTGGAACAAATGCAAATTTTAATTAACAATAACTTAAAAGACGTGTACAAGATTGCTTTGGCTTAAAGGAAGTTCCGTTTACAACCTAAGGATATCCCAATGTGCTTATATCAATGATTCTCACTCTCTCGCTCTTGTGCATCCTGTCATTGTGGTGCTCCTGACTAAATTGTGCAATCATCTGTGATGTTGAATTCAAGAATTAATAATGAATCTTGGATTTCTCCAGGTGCAAAGTGAATTTTTAAATAAAAATGTTCACTCAGCCCAAATATGTTTTCTATGCAACCTGTTCAGAGAAGTTACAACACATCTCTGGAGCTGATGGGACTTGAATACAATACGCTTGTGATAAATTGAACCACTAGTTTAGATTTGGGCCATTCAGAAACATGAGCCGTTCATTAGTTGACTGCAACTTGAACTTCAGATTGATCAAAGTTAATAGGATGTGTGCTATTAGCTCTTCCATTATGTCCCATCTGCATTCGGTTTTACAGAGAAATGTGAGATCCTTTCACGAAGTTCTCAAGAGGAGAATTCGTAAGTACATATTTTCTTTAAAATGCAACTGCTTTTTTTGTTTTGCCATCTTGAATGATTTGCGTACAGTCTCTCAAGTTTGTCAGTTAAATTTGTAAAGTTTATGAAGTTAAACTGGTGTACTCTTCCTCAAATTTAGTGGGCATAATCCTTCCTGTGTTCGATGCTAAGATGAGCAGCACAGCAAGTTCATCTGTTTGTTTCAATGCTATTAGGTAACAATTGGATAGAGTACAGGTAGCATCCTTCTCTTTCGCTTAATCTACTGAGGGCTGGAAAGCTTCCATAATCCCCTTCCAACCCAATGAAAGACCATGTGATTGGCTGCTCCTTGACAGTAATAGCCTTTAACTTTGAATTTATCAGTTCTTTAAAATCATGTGGAGTGCTGACAATTTGCTTTCTCCACCTTAAACCATGTAGACTTCCCTCTATTCTCTATTCTCTATATTCATTTCACAAGTATTGAAGAATGAGAGTCTTACGTCTGTTTCTTGTTTATTTGAGGACCCACAATGAGATGTCCTGCACCTTAAATTGCAGCGTCCTGTTAATCAGTTTGCATCAAAATGGTGGAATATTTATGATTGTAAATAGATTACAAGATGCTGAACACTTTGTGGGGTGAATTTTTTTTATTAGCTTTGCTTTTCAAGAATAAAACACAAAATCTTCTATTCCTACCTAAAGACAAGTTGCGAGGAAATATAACTCTGTGCATAGTTTTAGGATGCTGGCTATTTGAACCATTACTGGATTATGCAATCCAGAAAAAACGTTCAAGGGGCCTTTGTGTTCATAAATCTACACTTGTAGGAATTTCCAGAAGACATTTGCTACAGATTTCCATAAGAGACTGAGAGTCAAAGTCAAACTTGTGGAAGTGAGGGCAATATATTTATCTGATTTAAGCTGCATATCAAGAGACATGTAGGAAGAAAAGGGAAGCAAATTACCGTAGATGCTGAAATCTGTACTGAAAACAATAAATGCTGGAGGTCACAGGGTCAGGCAGCATCCATCGAGAGACAGCAAGCTAATGTTTCGAGTTTAGATGACTCTTCTTCAGAGCTGAAGTGAAATGTGGAGGGGTCAGCATTTAGCTGTAGTTGGGGGGGGGGTTGGTGGTGTGGAGGAGAAAAAATGTTAGTCCTGATTAAGTGATCAGAATGTGAGAATGTCAGAACAACGGTGTGTCCACCTGCCAGACTTGAAAGAGCAGACAATCCCACTGGCATTTGAGGGAGAAGAGAGAGGGCATGATAACAGAGAATGTAACAAGTAAACCTACAAAGAAATGGAAAATGTAACAAATAAAGCTTAAAAGGGAAGAAATGGGAGTTGGTTCACAATTTGAAGGTGTTGAACTCCATATTGAGTTCAGAAGGCTACAAAGTGCCTTGTCTGAAGATGAGATGTTGTTCCTCCAGTTTGCACTGTGATTCACTGGAACACTGCAGCATGCCGATGACAGACAAATGGGTGTATGAGCAGGACGCGGTGTTAAAATGACTGGCTATGGGAAGGCCAGGGTCATGCTTCCGCACAGACCAGAGGTGTTCCGCAAAGTGGTCACCCCCAGTCTGTGTTTGGCCTCTCCAATGTCGAGGAGGCCACACTGGGTGCGGTGAATACAATATACATAAGATTGGAGGAGGTACAGGTGAAATGCTGCTTCACCTAGAAAGACTGTTTAGGCCCTTGGTTGGTGAGCAGGGAGGAGGTGAACAGGCAGGTGTCAAACCTTCTGCGGTTACATGGGAAGGTGCTGTGGAGCGGGGGATGGTGTTGGTGGTTGTGGAATGGAGTAGGGTGTCCCAGAGGGAACGATCCCTGCAAAATGCAGATGGGAGAATGAGGGGAAGATGTTTGGTAGCGGCGTTCTACTAGAATTGTTTGAAATGGCAGAGAATGATCCTTTGAATGCGGAGGGATGGAAAGTGAGGACAAGGGCAACCCGATCTCACTGTTGAGTGATGGAAAGGGGCAAGGGCAGAAGCACTAGCAGTAGGTTTTTTTTCCACCTTACACTCACCCCCAACAATAGCATAAATGCTGTCCCCTCCACACTTCACTTCAGCTCTGATGAAGAGTCATCTCAAAATGTTAGCTTGCTCTTTCTCCATCGATTCTGTCTGACCTACAATGATCTCCAGCATTTGTTCTTTCAGAAAAGGGAGGTGCTCCAGTTGGCAAGGTACAACTGCAGGCTTTCTGCATGATCCGTGATGGTGCATCAGGTATTCTTGTATTTAATAACTTGGGTGATGACGAAGTTACCCATGTCCATGTCTGACAATGGCAAAAAGACAGACAAGTTTTATAAGTGGTATAGATGGAAGCATAAAATTGAAGAGGAGATTAAGAATTTGAATGGCCAAAACGGTGGCAAATGGAATTCAAAATAGGTCAGTGAGGTAATCCAGCTTTGACCTAGAAAGGATAGATAATATTTGCATAACGATGAAATGATCGAAACAATGGAAGTGAAAGACAGATTTGTTAGCATGATACCCCAGGTTAAATGATACCTAGAGTTAAGTTCCACAGATGATTATACACATCAATATTGTATTTCCTGAAATTTAGAACGATATGGGATGGTTTGGTCAGTTTTGAAGATTTTAAGAGAGGGGCAGAAAGAGAGAAAAACTATTTTGCTGGTTGGAATATCTAGATCGATGCGACAAGAAATGGTTTCGGGCTCTGGAGGAAAAACTGAGTGAGTGGTTGTCTTCTGTGCTGCATGGTTGTGTGATCTGAATGAGGTGCTACGACACTGCTATTCTCTGTAGATCCAAACTCTTGAGGTGAGGTAGCAGTTTTAGGGATGGAGTAGAATGCCAGAAAAACAATTGGAAATGTAATATAAATGTGATTTAGAAGTGGAATTCTATCCTGTAATGAGCAGTAACAGCTTCACTAGAAGTTTCCTTTATCTTTTATTCAATGTTAGTATGCATTTGCGAAACATGTAACTTTTGGATAAATTTATCCTGCAAAAAGCATAGTATAATTTATTTTGATTTTTTATTTTACTGGTCAGTAATTAATGAGAAGTCACACGACACCAGGTTATAGTCCAACAGGATTATTTGAAATCACAAGCTTTCGGACCATAGCCCCTTCGTGAAGTGAGAGAAAAGCACACAGACACAGAATTTATGGGCAGAAACATCAAAAAGTAATACGAATGGAGTGTCGAATAATAAGTCTCTGCAGGTGATCAAAAGTGTCAGATGGTGTAAGTAAAGTTTGAACAACTGAATAACAAGTAGAGGGATGACCCTCTGCATGTGACTCTCATAGCTATCACATTATTCCAGTCATTTTGTTTGTCTGTAGCACCACCTTATTCTTAACTTTTTGTAATGATCTCTCTGCCCCATTTAATTGGATTATAGATCATCCCTTTGCTTGTTGTTCAGCTGTTGAAACTTTACTCTCACTGTCTGTTTTTAATCACCTGCAGACATTTATTATTTGACACTCCAGTCACACCCAGTTGTATGATCTTTTGATGTCTTTGCCTATAAATTCTGTGTCTATGTGCTTCTCTCTCACTTCACCTGACAAAGGGGCTACGTTCTGAAGGCTTGTGATTCCAAATAAATCTGTTGGACGATAACCTCATGTCGTGTGATTTTTAACTTTGTTCACCCCAGTCCAACACTGGCACCTCCCACATCGTAGTAATTAGTGAGTTCATATCTATATCAGAAAGCTGGCATGATGTTGACTGTTAGGAGTTGCCTAATTATTAACTTGCCTTCTGCTGCAGTGATAAGTCCCTACTTGATTTATGGAATTAAGCAGTCAACTGGCTTTAATGCTAAACTGTCTAAATTAGACCATGATATTTATAGCATCTGAATGCTGCAGGCAGCCTTGCCTATTTTATACTCAAATTAGGTGATTGTCCCAGAGGATGATTAGAACTGTACGCCGCAGAGTTTTGCGCTCTCAATTTGTCAATGCCTTGGTGTAAAGTGAAACCATCTCAAATTGCCTAGTGAGCCTGTTTAACAAAGTATCACAGTCTACAAGTTTATTTTTTGCAGTATCATCCTTGACAAGATTATTTACAGCACAGACTGTTCAACTTGGAAACAGTTGCTAATTAAAGATCAGAACTGATGTGGAAGCACTGCTGCTCAGTGTCACAGTTGGTTACTTATTCTTAAACCTCCATTTCAATTTATCTCCCTTCCACACACTTTTTTGAACAAAGTGACTCCTACTGGTATACAAGTTGCACCTCTATGGCTGCACAGATTGGTCCCATTAAATGTTCCACTGGCTATGTGCTACATGGACATAGCAACTAAACCTAATTAAATCCTCCATCTAAATGTCCACATTCAAGTTTTTCTATATGAATCACTCAATCTTAATCAAGATTGAAAATATTGAACACTCTTTTTTTTGTTCAGCAAAAGTTCAAAGAAACCAAAGCCAGTTATGGTGGCCTAACTGCTCAGCCTGCCGCTGCAAGCCAAGTATGTGGATTTTACATTGTCTGGTTTTTTCAATCTTACCTGACCGATTAAAAGCTCTGGACGTCCAAAACAGAGGTATAATTGAAACCGTAGGCAATTAGAAAACTTAGCCTTACACACTGTTTAGGGTATATACTTCTCAGCTACAATTTTTTTTTTGCTAAAGCAGATTCCATTCAATACTTCAAAAAGGAATTGTGGAATCAACAAGGATATGGGTTGAAGAAGGTAGCATCAGTGGTCAAAAATTCTGACAGGC
This sequence comes from Rhincodon typus, assembly GCF_021869965.1. Lineage (NCBI taxonomy): Eukaryota > Metazoa > Chordata > Chondrichthyes > Orectolobiformes > Rhincodontidae > Rhincodon > Rhincodon typus. The sequence continues at coordinate 106,304,724 of NC_063332.1, forward strand.
ACTTGATGGGCTGAATGGCCTTGTTCTGTACTGCCATTTTGCAGTAGTTGCATATGCATAAACTGCACGCTAAAGTTGTTGTGCTGTGCAACCAGTTGTATTTAGTTGGTTGCAGATAGTTGAATGCAGTTACATGGTGAAGAAGATACTGAGAATACAACTTGTAATGCATGGCAATTTTAGCAATTTACTTGTAAGCAGCTGATGTGTTTGTTTTGTTCTCAGTTTTAGCAATAACTGCTTGAAGATATTTTCCTAACCATTTTAGGCTTAGCAACTATATCACCACCTGATTGGCTTGCAGAGGTATAGAGAGAAGGTGACGTGCTCTGCGTACAAAAAACTTTTCACGTCAGTTACTAAGCCAACATTGGGTTCAGTTATTTTTAAAGAGGATTAGTCAAGTACAACTTGAAATTTGGAGGCTTATTCTTCAGATTAAAATATTTGGTTAACAGTAGAATTAGAGTTCAGGATGATTTATTCCCTCAACAACTAATCCTCACTTTGCGTTTCTTTGTATTCTATCCATATGGATTTTTCTTTTAATCATCTTCAGTAATAGCATTAAGATTCTGTGACACACTGCATTTAAGTAAATGTAAACCAGGCTTAATTGTACTTGCTGTATTTCTATTCTACTCTTCATTCAAATGGGCATGTAATACATGAACGGTAGTCTTTCCTTCTAATGGAAGAAAGTGTGTCGGATCACGTGTTAATTGAATTAGAATCAGTTGACATGAGTAGTTAAAAATGGAAGAAAAGAAAGAGATTTTCATGTCTCTGATTACAATGCACATTTTCACGTTTTCCATCATTTTGTCTTTGAATTTTTTCATGACCTTAGTATGTTAAATATTTTAATTCTAATGTATAATTATGATTCTTTAACTATTATTTGATGATTACTTGAAACAATGTACAGAGCTATCTGCAGAAGAGTTCTCTGACTCATACCTCCAAGGTTTACTGTGAAAAGAGACCCAACTTTGGGGGCAAAAATATTGCTTTTATTCAGCATAGTTCACAACTACAGGAGATCCCTGAAGATCTTGCAGCCATTGACGTACTTTTGGAGTGTAGTCAATGTTGGAATTTTGAAGATATAGGAACCAGTTTTGTGTACAGAAAACTCCTACAAACAGCAAAGTGATAATCAACATATAATAGTTGTTAGTTACCTTGCAGTATTGGTGATAGGGAATGGAATAAGTATTCACTTTTTATTACTCTCAGTAATTAGTAGGTGTTCCTAAATTGGATTTGATGTCTTTCAAACACACACACTCCTTCAGTTCTCCCCAGACAGCATTAATTTCAAAGGAACACCCTTAAAGTATTCCTGCTATGATATCTTGCACATTTCTGTATGGTTTCTTTAATGATATGTACGTTTTTGTGATGAACTGCAGGTATTTGAAGCTATAACTATGATGATTGGATTGAGCTTCCTAAAGCAATCTCAAATTGAAGCTTTTATAAACAGCAGAGAGAGTGGAAATACTCTGGATTTAAACCTAGGTCACAAGACTCTGAAAGTGTTATTTACAGCCAGCTTCAAACAAATCGTACCAAAATTTGTGGAGCCAGTTTTGAATTTGAACCTTGTGCAGCGACAGTTTCTGTGCTTACAAGGAGCCACACAAGGAGATTAGAGAATCTTTTGTGTTTATATATCATCTGTCACATCCTTAGTGTCGTGAGGCACTTCAAACCCTGTTCATTGTGGTTCACCTGAGAGGTGGATGGTCTTTAACAATTTTTATTGGGTCATATGTCTTTCCATTCCATATGTAATGAGATGCTTTGAAATCAGATTCTCTGTTTTTTTTAAAGAAAGAGCATTTTCAGATAAGCAAAATCCATTTTTTTGCATATAATGGCATAAAGGCAATTTAAAAAAAAACTTGTTTCATGTTCTCTGGGCATTCCAAAGGGTGTCACAACCAATGAATTGGATATATGATCATTATGATAAAGTGGCCAACTCGGGTGCAATTGGTCTGAATTACCACAAACAATATAAATGATCAGTTTATCCCTTACCATTGAAAGAGATTATGTTGGCCAGGATAAAGTAAACAAAGGAAATTGTTAGATGTATAACTGGAGACCCAAGATCAATTGCAATAGATACTGTGTTGCGGTATTGAGCTACAACTCAAGTCAAATTCCAGGTCAAACCAGGAATGGAGCTAAGCCTTCATCATAGAACCATATAAAAGTTACAGCACAGAAGTAGCCAATTGGCTCGCTCATGTTTAAATAAACCAGCCACCCATTCTAATCCCTCTTTCCAGCACCTGATCTGTAGCTTTGCAGATTACAGTACTTTGGGTGCAGATTCAGATTCCTTTATAATGACTTGAGAGTTTCCACCTAAACACCAAACCAGGGAGTAGATTCTAGATTTGCACCACCATCTATGTGAAGAAGATGTTTTCCTTTTGTCATCTCTGATTCTTCGAATTAACTTAAATCTGCGCTGTCGTACTTGACCTCTCTACTTGGGTCAACTATACTCCCCTATCCACCCTATCCAAGCCCTTCATTATTTTGTCCAATTGTGCAATGAAGTTGCGCTCCTACTCGACCAAACCGCTGATATTTTTCTGTAGTCGCCAGTCATTCCCTTCACTGTCAACTGCCTGGGCAATATTTGTTAAGTCTGCAAATTTCCCAATCATGCCTCTCACGTTTAAGTTTAAATTGTTCACGTAGCGCAGAAAACAAGGGACCCAGCACTGAAACCTGTGGAAGCCACTGTCCATTCACTAAAACATCCATCAACCATTACCTCTAATTCCTGTCACTGAGCCTGCCACATTACACTGTATCCCACGGATGTTTTTCAGAACAGTCTGCCGTGTTTACTGATTGATTTGATTTATTACCACCTATACCGAAGTACAGTGAAAAGCTTTGTTTGTGAGCAGTGCAGGCAGATCATAGTAAGCAAGGATGTACGGTTCATAGGGTGAAAAAAAATCTTGGACAGGTTACAGCACACGCAAGGCAAGATCAATATTAACAAGATCAGCATTATTTGAAGTTAGAGAATCCATTCATCAGTCTCATAACGGCAGGGAAGATGATGTTCTTGATCCTGTTGAGGCATGTGTTCAGGCTTCAGTATCTTCTGCCTAACGGAAGAGGTTGTAGGAGAGCATTACCGGTGTGGGAGAGATCCTTGATGTTGGCAGCCTTTCTGCAGCAACAAGACGTGTAGATGGAGTCCATGAATGGAGGGTTGGCTTCTGTGATGGTCTGGGCTGTATATACAACCTTCTGTGGTTTCTTAAAGGTCCTGGCCAGAGCAGTTGCCATACCATACTGTCCTGCATCCGGACAGTATGCTGTCAATGGTGCATGTGTAGAAGTTGGTGAGGGTCCGTATGGACATGCCAATTTTACTGAGTTGCCTCAGGGAGAAGAGGCGTTGTAGTGCTGCCTTGACCGTCGCATCTACATGGGAAGTGCAGGACAAGTTGTGGGTTGTCGTCATTCTTCATGGACACCCTTGACCCTCTCAACCTGTGGTCTGTTGATGTAGATGGGGCATGTTCTCCCCCTTTCTTTCTGAAGTCGATGATCAGTTCTTTAGTTTTGCTGACATTGAGAGGGAGGTTGTTGTCGTTGCACCACGACACTACCACACTCTCTTTTCTGTATTCTGGCTCATCCTTGTTTGATATCCATCCTAACACGGTGGTGCCATTAGCAAACTTGTAGCTGGTGCTCATTTGGAATTTGGCAATGCAGTCGTGGGCATACAGGGAGTACAATGGGGGACTGAGAAAGAATCCTTGGGGAGCTCCAGTGTTGAGTGTTACTGTGGAGGAGGTGCAGTTGTCTATCTTCGCTGATTGCGGTCTATGGGGCAGGAAGCTGAGGATCCGGTTGCAGAGGGTGGAGCCGAGACCTTGTGGTATGTGTGAGGCCTTGCTGAAATCCATGTAAACTACATCTACTGCACTACCCTCATCAATTCTCCTTGTTACTTCCTCAAATAATTTAATTAGGTTAGTAAGACGCTTCTTTTGCTGAACCAACCCATGCTGACACCCCCCAGTTTATCTCTGCTTTGTCAAATAACATTGATTCTATCTTTCAACATTGATTCTAAGTACTTTGCTGACAGACTGCCCTATAATTATTTGGCCCATACCAGGGATCGTTTTTGAATAATGGTACAACGTTCATAGACTTCCAGTTCTGTAGAGCCTCATTATTTTTGTGGGTTCACTAAAGTTTGGATTCACTAAATCGTCAAGGATTGTGCTGGGATTATAAGTATATTGCTGCTTGGTATACAAGAAATTACTCAGTTTGTCAACTTAAAGAGAAAAAGGTTTGATTTGGGAAAATTATTCTGGTTAACAAATGAAAATTGGTAAAATCTCTTAAAAAATTAGCATGTGGCCTAGTTATTATCTTTTTGTGTAAATTTACTTCCAGGACACTTGAAAATGACCTCCAAATCAGCAGCAGTGATGACAGTGATGGAGATCAGGTTAGTCTTTGATTTTCTGCAGGATATCTGTAATCTAATTAAAAACTGAAAGAACTGCGGATGCTGAAAATCAGAAACAAAAACAGAAATAGCTAGAAAGACTCAGTAGGTTTGGCAGCACCTGTGGAGGAAATCAGAGGTAATGTTTTGGGTCTTCCTCCTTCAACCCCTCCTTCAGAATAGCCTGAGTGTCCTAAGGAGGGGTCACTAGACTCAAACCATTAACTCTGATTTCTTCCACAGATGCTGCCAGATCTTCTGAGCTTTCCCAACCATTTCTGTTTCTGTACCTATAATCTAGGCTCTGGTTACTGAGTTAGCTAGAGACCTGTAGTGTGGTTCAAGATAGCACCAATATCATGAACTCTGTTTACATTCTGGCTAAAATACACTTGGGATCTCCCTCTCCATTATAGTACCTTGGGCTGTATAACTGCTTGTCTGTCTTTAACAGAGAGAAAGAGATGTCTATGGTCCCTATGTATAATTTCCTACATCAATTTCTGTACTCTTTGTTCAATTAATATGAAAACTGAGTTGTTTTAATGATATCTAAATAGTTTGGATTGCATGCAAGATGTAATCTTTCTTTCTTAAGATGTAACAGACTAATTGATTTTCTTGCTTCTCTTTTCACCTCTTCTCCGTCTCATGCCCACTATTACTTCCCTTTTCCCACCTGTCCTCCCCTACACCTCAAATACAGGTCATGGACAAGCCAGTGCCTATTTCTGCCCCTAAAAGGTACATTTATTTTCTATTCAAATTTGTATTCGTTTTGATTTTTGTCTGTTCAAATCCATGTCCTAAGACATACTGCAAATGAAGCCTTCCTTTCCTGTGCATTTTTACAGTAAGAAGTAAATCCTTATCAAATCCTGATCTGATTCCACACACCGACAACTTTTTCAAGCAGAAATTCATCAGGTGACAATTGGAGGCGGAACTGTGCCATATTTCTACCCCCTCTCTCCTTCCCAGAGCAGTTGTACTGCTTTAACAGCTACCCAGCTGATTCAGTTTGTTTTGTTGGGCCAAACAAGTGAAAATACCTATGAATATTTTTACATCTTGAAGACCAAAGTGGTAAAGTTAGAACAAATGATGAACTAAACAAAAAGAAACCAGGTCCACCAAGCTTAAAGCTTCATAATATTCACAACAGCCCTCACCACCTGTAGCAATGTAGAGCTTTTTCTTTCAAACCAAGCAACAACCAATTTGCGGCAAGTGGACAGTGGAGGAGTGTAACATGAAAATCTGGAATGTGGGTCTCCACCCACCTTTTGGTGAATGAATTTATCCTTGTTCAACGATGGTGGGAAACCAGGGAATTCCAGACCAGTTAACTTGACATCTATGGTGGGGAATTGTTGGAGCCTATAATCAAGGATCGAGTAACTGATCATCTTTTTAAAAAAAAAATCAGTTAATCAGGGAGACTGACAAAGGTGGTAGGCAGATTTAAGTAAATGGAACATGTTTATGTGGACTTCCAGAAGGCTTTTGATAAAGTTCCACAGAAGAGATTGTTACCTAAGGTGGAAACCCATGGAATTGAGGGCATATTACTGACATGGATAGGAATTAGGGAGTTGGAAAAATGGACAAGTACTCAAATTGGCAGGACGTGGCTGGTCTTGTCCTTTAGGATTCTATGTTGGGATCTCAGTTATTCATAATATTCACTAACTTTTCATTCCATGATCAAAGTTGTTAAATATCCAAATTTGCTGATAACCAAAAATTGGGCAGCATTGTAGACAGTATTGACGACAGCATGAAATTACAATAGGGTGTTGATAGATTAGGTGAATGGGCAAAGCTGTGGCAGCTGGATTTTAATATAAGCAAGAATGAAGTTACCATTTTGGACCAAAAAAGGATAAATGAGGATATTTTGTTTAAGAAGGTACAAAGTTAAATATAGTGGATATCCAGTGAGATTTGGAGGTTTAGGTGCATAGCTCTTTTAAAAGAAATTTAAGCCACAAACATGTACAGAAAATAGTGAAGAAGGCTAATGGAATGCTGACCTTTATATCTAAAGGGCTGGAGTATAATGATGCAGATGTTATAGTTATAGTTATAGCTATAGTTATACAAACCCTTGTTTGGACTCCACTTAAGAGTACTGTCAGCAGATTTGAGCACCATATCTTGGTGAGGATATTTTAGTCCTCGGGAGTTCCACACAGTTTTACATGGTTTGTACCTGGACTTCAGTGGTTAAGTTATGAAGAGAAATTAGACCAATTTAGCCTTAACCTTCTAAATTTTAGAAAATAAAGGACTGATCTAATGGAGGTATTAACAGTGAAAGACAGTAGATGAAGATAAATTATTTCCACTGGTTGAAAATTCTAGAACTAGGGACATAGTCTAAGAATTAGGGCCAGGCCATTCTGGAGAGGTATTAGAAAGCACCTCTATGTACGAAGAGTAGTGAAGGTTTGGAACTGTCTTCCTCAAATGGCAGCTAATTCAATTGTTAAAATTAAATCCTAGGTAGACTAATTTTTATTAAGCAAGGGTATCAAGGGATATGGTCCCAAGGCAGGCATATAGAGTTAGGCCACAGATTACCATAATCTTAGTGAATGGCAGAACTGGCTCGAGGGGCTGAATGGCTTACTCCTGATCCTAGGTGCCTATGATTGATTCATTTCTGTTTTATGTTATTCAGTATTCCACTTGTACAAGCGCATAATGATGCATTTTGCTCGAAATTGAATTTTTTTAGCAATGCAACCCAACACCTTTGTTCTGTTCTCAGTTGGTGATACTAGTCATGAACCTTGAGAGAACTAGATACTGTTAACACCAAGATCTTCAATTGACTTCCGTTCTATACCATTGAGGGAGTTTACCCTGCGTGTGTGCTGAACACTACTTTTATCCAAATTAAATGTTGCTATGCAAATGTAGGTCCTCAACGTCACGAGATGCCTCAGCAGAGATTTATTCACAATTTCACAATTTTTATTTCTAGAAACCATGTAAAATGTCTCCGATAATTCCTACTCTATGCAGGTGACCATAGAGCGTATTTTTCCTATGATTGAAGTTATACAAGTTAATGGGTTTGTACTGAGAGATAGTAGGAACTGCCGACACTGGAGTCTGAGATAACAAGGTGTGAAGCTGGATGAACACAGCAGGCCAGGCAGCATCAGAGGAG
>NC_063332.1:106312820-106333347 GCF_021869965.1 Rhincodon typus
ATGATGTGCTACTACTTTTTTCTGCTGTCCACCATTTTTTTTTTTTTGAAAATTGGAACTATTTGAGCATTTCTCCAATCGAAATGAACAATCCCAGACAATATAGATCTGGTAAAGATGCAAGCAAAGCAAGTATTTAATCTCTCCTCCAATAAGTAGGCATGTCACGATAAAGCTTTTATTTTGAGCCTCTGAATGTGATCAAAGATCCTCAACAATTTTTACAAATTTCATATTAACAGTGCAGTTCATTACTAATTAGTCAACATTGCCCACTAGAATGTATACTGATGCAAAGGAATTCATTTCAGACTTACGCAGTAGTCTGTGATGTCATTCATATTTGTCCTGAGCAATCCTTCACCAGCTCTCTGCAATTGTACATAGTCCCCAACTGCTGACAAAGCTTGAAAAAAGTTTTTACCATATGAAGATTTTGACACTATTCAAGCCAAAACTGAGATCACTTCCTTTGCAATATTAATACTACTGACTTGTTCCATATCAGAACTTAGCATTTTCTAACCCTAGTACATTGTGGAATTGCTAATCTTGATGCTTGGCACAGTGAACTAGCCAGATCAAGCACAGCACTGTTAAACCAAAGGCATTGTTATGGATGGACTATCCCTGAATTGTAATCATTTACCAGGAATGATCTCCATTCGAAGCATTTGTCATAATGTGTGACGTTTTTTTAACTTATGCTTGTCATCTTAGATTTTATGACGGTTGCCATAATATTGAAGTAGTCTTGAACTGGGCAAATAGAAAGCAAACATTATGACTCTTGCAAGTTTTTCTTGTGCTGGTGTGTGTCGAAATTGTGAACCCAGTTCAATTTCTGCTCTGTGCTGATCTCAGCTGGCGTATTAACTGGAGGGCTAAATTTTGCCTTCATGTCTGCAGCTTGTGTGGTACCCCCAGATTTATTTGAACCACAATGTTATTTCATAATCAGTTGATTAAAAATAAATATTTTTAATTAACTAAAACAAATTAATTCATATCTAAGACTAATTAAAATTATAAATGGGCAAAATTAACAAATGGAAATTGCTTTATGTAATCAAAGTTATTAAATGTACTTTACACTAATTGTGAACATGATTGCTAAGGGAAACTACATTTTAAAAATTTATTTAATTATTCCACATAACTATTACTGCATTGAATAACCTTAATATCTTGTTATTCCACAGAGCTTCTTTGCTTTCTCAGAGTGATGAAGCAATATCAAGACATTCCAATGGTGGATTAAATAACTTGACTGAATCTGAGAATTCTTCTGGCTCTGATTCAGAAACTGAAAGTAGCTCCAGTGACAGTGAAGGAACATCAAGGGCTCCAACTCCTGAGGTATGTATTAAAGTAAAAGTTGTTTTTCAACATTTAGACTTTGAGTCTATACTGTTTTCTCCATACCAAATTCCATTATGAGTGACTGCAAGAAGGTAAAACTTTAAAGTATAACTCCTTGTTGAACGCATTACCTGCCCTGAACCGTAGCGGTTTGATTCAGAAGTAGAAACTTTGCATCTTGACAACTGGAGTCCAATTACTACACTACAATCAGTTACGGTAGCTGGGTACAGATGCCAAAATAGAATGTGATCCCCTCATTTGCAGAATATAGAATTTTACTTCTGATGCTTAATTTTCAGAATTCAGCTTTGCATCTCACCTTTATAATTTATTTTTAATTTTAAATTGGATGCTGTTTCATGCGATATATTACCAGTTATTTTGCTTGATTTTGTATGCAAAAAGTCGTCTTTTTACATCCGAGAGCATCAGTCTTTGATGTGAAGAGTGACCTTTCCAAAGAGTGGTAACTACATTTTGGAACATGAGAATATGGAGACGGTTTGAAGTGGAGCGCTTTGTGCTGGTTGAATTATTCAGTTAGCTCATGGCTGTCTGTGTTCTAACTCCACTTTCTCACCTTGGTTCCATGAACTTCAATGCCCACGCACAGCAAAATAGTACCTGAATTTGTGAAATAAGAATGACGTTTAAATGATGGATATTGTTGGCAAATAAAGGTCATCATTATGCCCAAGATCCTAGATTATCTATGTGAAAGCCTCACTGTTAGAGACTCAAATGATGGTCAAATGTTCCGATTTTTGTTTTTCATTTCTTTCAGTCAAGTTTAAAAGTATCTTTAAATTATTTTAAGTATCCCCAGGTTAAAAAGTTAAAGAAGCTAAGAATGATTCATTTGTTCTGGCTCTGTTTTCACTGTGTTTCTAGTTCATTTTTGGAATTGCTTTTTTAAATGCATAAGCATGCATGATTTTATATCTTTATTTTAAATCCATTCTATCAAGGCAACTAAGATTTGTGACTTAAAAAATGGCTGTAACAAATTAAACCCCAGAGGACCGGCCTTTGTTGATGCAAATATCTGATAGTGCATAAATAATAAAATAGAATTGGTTTTGAAAGAGTGTTCTAATGTTTCCTTGCTTACTATAATTATTAAATGGTGACTGAAGCTGCAACTAGTGCCCTAAAGTTCCGGTATATTTATAGTAGAAAACAGGAGCAGTATGATTAATCTGGTAAGCTTCTATAAGTAGGGCATTGCTCTCACTTCTTGCCCTGCTTCCCAGCGTTCTCTGTGGAGAGTATTTTCTCTTTTTACCATTTAAAAATGTATTTTCTTCCCACAGTCAATTGTGTTGTCTTAAGAAACCATATAATGTACGCCCAACAGACTGACAATCCAATTTCTCAAACCCTAATCCATTACCTTCCTTTGGAAATGGGCACTTGTGGGCAATCCACCGACTACAGTCTGTATTTGCTTTGAGGTTCTGGTACAACATGGGATGTGAAAGTGCTAAATTAATTTGTTCAAAATTTATAATTGTCACTATATGAACAGGAGCCTTAGTGTTTCTTCTAATACCTGTAGGTGTTTGTCATGCATATTGCACTTTATTTATTTGCATTATTTGTCTTGTCAATTGTTTTGTAGCCTGATCCTTCACCAGCAAATAAATGGCAACTTAATAATTGGATAAATCCGGGCCAGCCTGCAGTGTCTTCTGACAGTCACAGTGAGTTAATGAATGGGCACAATTTTCAAGACAGCCTGACATCTGAAGCAAAGGAGGGCCAAGATTGTACTGGTTCTAGCAGAGAGAAAACTGCACAAGAAATACCTTGGAACAAAAGTGAGTGGCAGAACTCCGCTCCTCTACATGATGGCAGCACTCAGCAGCATGCTGCTGGTAAAAACCAACCTAGCAAATCTGTTAAAACTCTTGCACCTGAAGCAAACCAAGAAATTAAAGCTGAAAATGAACCTTGCACATACGGTGATAAAGACCAAACTTCCACAGGACAGGCCAAAGTAAAAATAAAGGATGGGCAGCGGTTGAATGAGAAAAGGCAGTCTGACTCTTCAGCCAAGGTTTTGTCTGAAAAGAAAAAGCACAAGGGTCCCAGTGAGAATTTTTCCAAATCTAAGCAGTTAATAAATAGAGACTCTTTGTCCACAGATCAAGGTTCCAATAAAGGTGAGCCACCTTCACGTTGTAGTCTGCTTCCTGCAGCCCTTGAACCTCAGAAGCAGGAAAGTAATGAAAATGGAGCTAATATCAGTAAATCAGCCAGGGAGGAAAGCAGGACTAACTTCCCTAAGTGCGTTGCTGAGGTCAGGAACACAAACAAGTCTAACGTTAACAAACCTGTCACTAAAGCCAAAGAGGTAAACAGGACTACCTTGCTCCATCCTGCACATGAGGTTAGGGAGGAAGTGCAGACTAGCATCGAGAAACCTGACTGCCAGCTTCGGGAGGAAACCTACACCAATATTAATAAACCTGCTGGTAAGAGCAAAGAAGAAAACAGCAGCAGTACCAGCAAAGCCATTACAAAGGAAAATAGGACTAAACTGAATAAACCAGCCAACCAGGTAAATGACAACATTCTCTCAGATCAAGTTTTGCCTGTCAGGGATGTCAAGAGTTTGCAGTCATTGACAAAAGAGAATAAAGTTCGCTGTTCACTAATCGTAAAAATTGATCTAAGTTTGTTGTCAAGAATCCCATCATTGCTTGGTAAAGATGGTCAACAATCCAGGAACTGTATTATGGAATGTACTGGCCAGAAACTTCAGGAACAATTGAAGAAGAGCAAAGAAAGTTCATCCAGCAAGATCAAGAGAAAGCATACAGTGAGTTGTTTTTCTTATCTTGCTCTTCCCTTTTTCCCCCCAACAACAAAGTCTGCTAATTCACGTACACTCTTCGCCCAGACGTGATCAGCTGATAAACTATTGGCAAAAGACATTTGTGGCAGGATGAGCAAATAGTTTTGCCATTATTGCTGAAAGGATTTTTGTGTTGCTATCTAATGTCCTTATGGTTTTAATGGCCTTATTTATCTTCCAATTTTCGTACTAAATTGAGGTGTAAATTTGGTGTGACGTTTTTCTCATAAGCCTTCTGAATTCTACTGCAACACTGAAGTTGACCCAAACAGTTTGCCTTAGTGCTGCAGTGGAGTCAGCTTCAATGCTGTCTCTTGTTATGATATGTAACGTTGGAGGGCAGGGAGTAACCTCAGGTTGCTATGGTGATTCTTTACAACAATAAGAAATGATTAGTCTAGGCCCCTCAGAGTCTTCAAAGAAGAAACAAATGGATCAAATGCACTTTGTCCAATACAACAGTGGTAGATTTTGCACTGAAAGCACAACATTTCTAATATAAAGCAGTGTGCCTTTAGGCATGTGATTTCTTTGGTTTGCTGTGTTTTCATCGATGTCAGGAGCTGTGATTTCCACTTAAATTTAAATTTGCAAAGCTGAAATTTTATTGCCTAATGCTTATGATATATAATTTTCTGATCTGCAATAGACCTTGGCCCCAAACCAAGGTAAATAAGCGAGAACCAGAGAAGTTGTAGTCATTATTTTGAGCATTGTATTCGTGGCATCCTGAATTCAGAGGAAAAGTGCTTTTACATTTTCTCGTCTTTTGTTGCAAAATACAGAAAATTCTCGCTTTGCAATACTGGAATGAGGTCACTTCCTTTATGATTTATGTGTAGAGTGAACCCAAATTGTTTTTACTCTGTCGTGGAGCCTTAAAGGTTTCACGGCTCAAGGAACCCAATACATGTCACAAATGTTTGTAATTTTATAGGGAGCATTTATGTGAATATTAGGAGTATTTTCTATATGTTCTCTGCCATGTCATTTATTTTCTACAATTGAATGAAGCTTTGTCTATTTTTTCCATCACATTTTGCATGAATTGCACATTTTGAGCTCAACCTACATGAATCCACATCCAAACACTGACTTTTTGATCAAGAGAAAATCTTGGGTTCTGCCAACTGCTTAAAATGGGAAGGATAAATTTAAGATGTTTTATTAGATGCACTGCAGTAGATTCATAAGGAAAATATCACTAGTGTTCCAAAGGTATTGCCAAAATCTGTGAAAGTAGCCCAATACTTACTGCCTCTTTTGCTTACGCTTAATTGTCCAGTATTGGTGGGAGTAAGCCCAGAAGTGGCTTAGAATTCCATTGGTTAGATTATATATAGAATTATTAGGATACAAGTCATTTGGTGCAGAGCAATTCCGTCTATCCCATTATCCCCCTCTATCCCTAGTGCCCTCAAATTTATTACTCTTGACTGTCCATCCAGTTTCCTTTTTTTTTGAAATTGTTCCTTGTATTTGCTGCCATCATCCACATGGCAGTGAGTTCCAGGTTATAAGGCCTCACTCACTGTTTTTATTGGACAGTCAACTAATGGGAGCAGCTTTTCTTTTGCCTGCCCTTTCTAAACCACTCAATCTCCAATACCTGCATCAAATCTCCCTTCACCCTCTTGAACAACCCCAGCTTCTCTCATCTAAGATTGTTGCTAAAATCATCCATCCCTGGAGCCATTCCAAATAAGAATCTTTGGCATCCAATCAAGGATCCTTGTCATACTTCCTAAACTGTGGCAACCACAACTGGATGCACTGTTCTTTTGGTTTCTTAGCCAAAGCCTCATAAAGGTTTTGTACTCGTTGCCTCCTTATGAAGCCCAAGATTCCATTTGTCAGGGTCAAAGATTACAGATGGGCCCCATAGGCCCTCTATCCCTGCACACATTTTTTAGAATTGTGCCATTAAGTCTAGATTGCCTGTCCCTGTCCCTTCTGCCAAAAAGCAATATCTCTCACTACTTTGTGTAAAAATTTTATTGGTCACTTGTCTGCCCGACTACTAGCCTACCCTGTGTCCTATTGCAGTTTGGTATTGTCTTCATAGTCACTCTTCCAAGTTTGCTGTGGAAAATATTGAAGTTTTGCTCAGTATTCCAAAATCCAAGCCATTAATTTATGCAAAAAAGTGCTGGTCCTAGCACTGACCATTGGACACACAATGGTGTGGCCTAGTCTGAAAACTAGCTATTTACCATGGCTGCCTGCTTCCTATCCTAAAGCTGCTTTTTTTTATGCTAGCTGACGCTGATCCTCCAATGAAATGTCTCAAATTTGTTAATAACTTTCTGTGGTACTTTGTCAAATGCTTTCTTAAAATCAACATTGACAGCATCCATTGTTTTCCATTTATTAAACCTCTGTTACCTCAGCAAAATGTTCAATTGGATTAATCATGTGTGACCTTTCTTTTCGAAACAGGTGCTAATTTTCAATTCAAGCCACTATGCCTCGTGATTTGCTGTTTCTGAATTATTACATTATTATCAGTGATAAACAATGTGCCTCTAATAACACTTGAACGCTCCTGGGGTAAAGGTGTCACATTTGCTGCTGTCCAAATCTCTGCACTACCTGTATCTCTCACTTTGCTCGTCAGTTTTCACCTCGCCATTTCCTCTACTAGCTTCACTCCTGATAGCACCCGAAATCTCGTAATCGTGGCAGTGCTGGAAGTATTTGGGAGGAATCAACAGCTACATCCACTTATTTCGAGTTTTGTGTAGCAAGACTAAAAATCCTGGCCTTCTTTTCCTGCACATGGCCACTTGTTTGATGTCTATCATTTAGATATTATACTGGGGTGTGCACTTTATACTGTTCATATTATTCTGAAATTTAGGAGTTCATGTTCATGCATTTCCATACATATGGATACAAAGCGCCACATCATTCACTACTGCACAACAACCTGGACATTGAAATAACAGAGAATGTGCCTGCCACAAACTCAAACCTGAGAAATACATTTCATGAAGCTCCAGCACTTCTGGGCATCATGACATAAAACTAATGGAATTGTCTTGAATGTTGAAGTTAATGAATTGTGTTACATTTTCTAGTTCCTTTACGTTTTTGAATACATTTCTGGTTGAAAATGCTTTCTGTTGGGGAAAAACTGTGACTTTTTAAATAAAAGTCCAGAATGTCAATTGAACGGAACAGAGTTTTATAGGACAAACATCAAACCGGTGATATCCCTTTGAAAATGTTGTGCAATTCATCTCCCTCTTGTGCTCCCTCTTGTGATTTGAAGGAGTGCAGCGTTCTTGGAGTCTGTGGGCAGAAGGAATTTGAATACCAGAATGGAAATTTTGAAATCTTTGTTACGCCTAGAGCTGATCTAGGCCAGCACTTTCAGAGGAAATGGTTGAGTGGACTGTGTTGTGGCTTATAATAAGGTACCAGAGTTCTGAATACGTTTGGATTTATGCGAGCCTGGCCAGGAGACCATTGCAGTGCTCTCCTGGAGCCAAAAAAGCATGGTTGGAAATTTTAATAGCAGATATACAAAGACTGACAATGTAATGGTGGTAAGAACAAGGGATGTTTATGATGGAGAGGAGATGGGGTTGGAATCTAGTTTAACAGACGGCAGTGGAGTAGAGCTTCTGAGCCCGGGGCTTGTCCTTTTCTTTTTCTTTCCTCTTTTCTCTTCTCTTTTTTATTTATTTTACTTACCTCTTGTTGAAGAGCTCAGCTCAGTGTGGACTTACTGTGTCGGAGGCGAGTTTGGATTCTCAATGGCAGCTGCATCCAGTGAGGGCATCAGTGGAGAAAAGATGGCATGGAGGAGTGATGACTTTCACTCCAGCAGCATGGCGAAGGGGACTCACGCCTGGCCACCAAGCCAATGGCCTATGACTGAGCACTTAATAGGAAAGACTGCAATGTTGAACACTTTTTTTTCTTTTCTCTACTGCTTTATTCTTCTGTCTCTTTGCATTCTGTGTTTTGGTTTATTTTTCTCTGTTTTAAGATGGCGCCAAAGCGTGGCGATGCTGTACGACACTTTTCATTGTATTTTGTAACCAATAATTAAATAAATCAAATCAAGTCATTGGCTGACTGGAATGCCAGGGTTGTGGAAGTTTGGTTGAGCCTGAGGTAGTAGCTGGAATGGGCGATAGAATTAATGGATAGGGCATGGAATTTAAGGCAAGAATGCAAGCAATGGCTGTAGTCTGCCTAATGCTTAATTGGAAGAAAATTCTGGTTCAATGCAGATGGTGAAGCCAGCAACCATGCTGGCAATTTTAAAGAGTTGAAGTAATATGCAAGTGCTAATCATGATTTTAATCTCAAGGGAAAATGATGCAGTGAACTATAATGGTAATACTTCATAATTAACTTAAATCAGCCCAAAATCAAACTTTAAAGACAACTAATTGAGCTGGTGGTCAACATTTCTGTGGAATTTAAGTTCATACATTTGACTTCTTCCTGATCACAGTTGTGCGGTGAGATGAAATGTAGAAATGAAAGCAGTAATCCCCTCCACTGCAAATGCATTGACCACCTTTCTCCCAAGTATTATGAAGAGTTTTGTCATTCCCTGCAGGCAGGGACCAGCAAAATTGAGACTACCCTTCTGGCTGTAGGTGCTCCACAGGTGGATATTTTTAAGCAGTCTGTTCAGACAGGTTATGGCACACCTCTGGAGCAGGTGGGTACTTGAACTCGGTCCTCCCAGTCCACTGTGCCACAAGAGTCACCCTCACATGAAGGTAAGTATACTTGGGCCATAGGTGGGAAGGTGGATTGCCTCCTTATGGGTTAATTTATTTGATTGGATCTCCCACCCCGTCAGGGCCTCTCAGCTGGAGAAACAGAGTACACTTCATATGGCTTACGTTTTATCTTTGCTGAGGCCTGTCGCAGTTCCTGCAGTGGACCCTGCTCTGGGCGACAGGTACTTCCTCCCCTGATTCAAAAAGCTACTTGGGGTAAGACTCCCTCATTGACTATGAAACAGTTTGCTGAAGCAGGGCTGTATTTCATGATGAGTTTTCCAATGTAGAAGCAGTAAAGTACTGTTGAAATCCTGTCCCTAGCATTAACTGAATTTGCTGTTGGAAATTTGGCATCCCTTTGGAAAGCATTGTCAAATTTTGGTTCAACTTGTTGCCGTCACTTGGGAAGTCCTAAAAAAGGGAAGTTTTAAAAAACTGAAGCAAATAAAAGAAAATATAATCTTGCAGAGTGAAGTGAATCGGCTAGACGTACAAGAATTCATTCTCCTTTTGCAGTTGCTTCTCTCTGTTTTGGATTTGTCGAGAGATATTTATGTTGCTCTGATTGGCATGGAGAGTGTGAGAAGGGAAAGAGGAGAAGAAGCACGATGGTGTAATTTTCCATTTCTGGAGAGACATTCCATTCGGATCATGTGGTGCAGACTCTAGCTCTGCAATGAAGAGGCAGTCATACTTGTCCAAGCTCTCAGATTCCAACCTTGCAATTCGCTGAGATGTTGTCACGTGCTGCCACATTCAAACCACCAAGCTGCTCTCCTGTGTCACGTTGGAGATTTTTCACTTTTATAATTGTTGAGATGGAAAATAATTCTTAGAATGAAGTTGAAGTCTTGAACATTGACAATAATTTATTTTCCTTCCTTTTTGTTTACTGCAAAATTATCTATTTCAGGTTGACGTGGAAACGAGTGAGAGCAAAAAACTAAAGCTGAATAAAGAAAACAAATCCTCTTCAAGCCATAAGGAATCCAGTCAGAAGCGGTGTGTATGCGATATCTCAATGTCTAAAATTAGTTAGAGATTCCTTGCAACATTTGAGTTCTCGTCGGACACCTGTCGAACTCTGCTGATTCACAAACCACAGCTAAAAGTGCTTCATCCTGCATGTGTATTTTGAATATATTTAGCACATAAGTTTGCCAAACTGCAAGTCATTTCTGTGTAGATCATAAGAAACAGTCAATACTCGAGACATGAAAAATGTTGCATTCCTTTAAACCAAATATGATTCAATAAATTATGATAGTGGATAACGCTAGACCAGACTGTCATCAGACACAGCTGTAGAGGATTTTGTATCATTAGGATCTTGATGTACAAGTATATTTAACTTCTCCCAGGCACTTAATAATTTATATAACTTCTAAAATTGGATACCAGTAAAATCATTATCAAATGCCTTTCACAGCCCAAAACTCAGCATGTTGTCTAAAATCAAAAAATGAGGCATACACAATCTCTCTATCCCTCTCTCGTGCACAATCTAGCATTCGCTTTTGTGGATAAAAGGATATGGGAGGGGGGTGATATTAGGGTGTTGAGCTCAATGGTCAGCTATGATCCTATTGAATGGTGAAGCAGGCTTGAAGTCGAATGATCTATTCCCGCTCGTATCTTCTATGTTTTTATGTAATGTCCCCAGGTTCACTGACAAGATCACATTGGTTAGGAGAGAAAGCACTGGGTAGGTGAGGACGACCAAATAGGCTGGAGACAGATACGGACAGGTTCACTGAGTGGGCAAGCAATTGGCGAATGGAAAGTAATGTGGAGAAATGTCCATTTGCGGGAGAGATTTACAGGCTAACTCAGTGACAGATTAATATCAGTTTCCCTGCCCGGTCACATTTCCAAGTGGTTGCCCTGAGGAAGGGCAGTTTTCTGACCAGATATTAAAACATTGCAACACGAAGGTACTGAGTGTATCAGAGTTTGCTACATCCCATCATATTATCTACATTGTTGTCTGTATCGGGTGAATTGTATTCCATCTGCCAATGTTTTAAGATGGTGAAATGTGATCACGTTTGTAGGAAGAGGGAAAGAAAACAATGGTTGAGGTAAGAATGGTGAGAAATTATTAAATGTTATTACCCAGGGGTTTAGGGTGATCTTATACACAAATATCAGAAAGTTAACAGGATCGTAGAACCAACAAATAGGAGAATAGACAACAAGGTGCAGAGCTGGATGAACACGGCAGGCCAAGCAGCATCATAGGAGCAGATTGGTTTGTATGTGGAATGAACTGTCAGAGGAAGTGGTAAATGCAGGCAGTTATAATATTTGGAATACATTTGGACAGGTATGTGAGTAGGAACCGTTTAGAGGCATGTGTGCCAAATGCAGGCAAATGGGCCTAGTTTAGTTTGAGAAACTTGGTCAGCGTGGAAAAGTTGGACCAAATATTGTGTTTCTATGCTGTATAACGATGACTAAGACATCAAAGTTCTTTTTTTTTTCCTTCTGTATAAAGGAGAGATTCTAATAGAAGGTTCTCTTTTTGCTTTACCTCTTTTCCTACCATTTAAGACTGGATGTCCTATTCCACTAAAACAACAATGTTGAAAGAAGGAAGTTTTCTGTTAGAGGTCTGTTGTCAGAACATACTATAATTTAATTATGATCTGTGAATTTCTATTCTGTTGCTATTAGAAAATACTGCTGACTCCTTAAGTGTGCACTGTTCACTTTGATATTGAAGTACCTTGAAGATAACAAAAGAATTGTTATTTGATTTCAGAGTTCCCCAGTCTTCCTCTGAGAAGGAAAACCCATTTTTACTGCCACTTCCATCTCCTGCACAGAAGCCAGCAAAGGTAGCTCACAAACAGCACAACAGTGGAAGTAGTACTTCCAGCCAGATCTCCACCATGAGTGCTACTGATAGCAAGGATTGTAGCAGCAAGATTAACTCTTCGTCCAAATCACTATCCTCCAAGCACAAAAGAACAGAGGATAAACAGTCCGGGCACTTAAAAAGCAAGGTATAAATGCCAACACGGCTTAATTTTTTAGCTCAAAGATGAGAACTTTCAAGTGGATTGTTTCATAATTGGGCATATTGTTCAAATGCTGTCTTAAATATTTAATGTATAGTATGCTTTATTGAACACCGTAGTTATTGGATATAAAGTTATTTTTAGGATTTGTAAGGTTGGTTTAGTTTAGCAATTTAAGCTGCTTGAAAGAGAAGCTGCCTTTCCTGATAAACATCCCATTTTGCCTGCTCACTGATGCTCAGTTTGGATTTTTCCTGACTGACTTTCCTCTGATGTTTGCCCCCGCATTGACCTAGATACAGGCTGAATGTCAAAGGAAGGGTGAGAATATTTGCCCTCAGCATCGAGACAGTTCCTAACTGAACCTCAGCAAAACTACAGCCAATGTGAAAACCCTTAAGTGGTTGGATCATATCCGATGAGAAGATACTTGTGACCTTCAGAAGCGGTTATCAGACTCCTGGATGTTGCTGCAGGAATTCCTCTAGCAGCATTTTGGGTCCAGTCTCCTTCTGTCCATCCCTCTGTCATGAGCTCAGGAGTGGGTCGTGTTCTCTGATCTTTCCAGTGTTCCACTTATTCCCCCGATAAGAAGGAAACATAGAATTTTACAGTACAGACAAAGGCCATTCAGCCCATCATGTCTGAATCAGCTCCTGAAAGAGCTGCTCAGCCAGCCCCATCTCTGTAGCCCTCTAAATTTGTCATTTTCAAATAGATATCTCTCGTCTCTTTTCAAACCATGTTTGGAATCCGCCTCCACCACTCTCGCAGGCAACACATTCCAATCCAAACCATTCCGAGTAAAGAACTTTCTACTCCTGCCACTCCTAGTGCTCTTGCTGATAATCTTTGACCCCTTACATCAGCTTATATGGATTGGATAAGCACTTGCGTCACACAAGTGCTACCTGATGACCACTCCGAGTAAGGCAAAAGCCAGACATTTCTCCGATCATTCACGTGCTCCTGAGCTATCACTGATCAGAAAATAACTTTCCAACCATTCTAACAAGTGTACACTATTGGCTGGATGCTCTGTGAAGAATGACTCCTCTCCTGATTCTTCAAAACCTCTGTGCCTTGTTCAGTGCTCAAGACAGGTATGTGATGGAATATTCCCGCTTCGCTTAGATGGCTTCAGCGAAAACAGCACAACCATCCAGAATAAAGCAGTTGACTAAATCACTACCCTGCCATTGAACTGAGTGTACTGTCACTAGGGTAATCGTGATCTATTCAGCTTTCTCACCTGTCATTTCTCATTATAGATACTGCTGGGCGTGCTGTGTTTTCAAGCATTTTTACGTTTTGGTTTCAGATTTGTGGCTTTCTATTGAATTATTGAGATGTGATTTGAAGGGTTAATGGATCAATGTCTTAATATCATCGTATCATTTCTTCATTTTCTTTGAATGGACATTATTTTTGATAATTGGCTGAGGATTTTAACTGTTAACGCAGTGGGTCATTATGTAATGCTACAGAAATAATTAGTAATTTATGGCATCACTGCAGAGGTATACGCTATTTCTTTTCTGCTGTTTACCACTTCCCCTCTCCAAAGCTGTGACTCTTGATTAAAATGTTTGAGGGGAGCCTTGGTCAGGTTTCTGAAGTCTCACCTGAATGGTTGCTTTTCGACATGGACTCTGTGTTTCAAAATATTCCAGCTGTGCTCATTCAGCGTACAAATATACATTTTTCCGCTATGGTCAGTGGAAAACAATTGACTCAAAGATGGTTTCTTCATTCACCGTGGTGCACTGAAACCATTTATAATGCTGTCAGTGTTGCCTTCCTGAAACCTCTTAATTCAGAAAAAGTGTGGAATGAAAGATAGGATCGTCCTGTTGTTGAAAGCTAGGGCCATGTCATTTTGGTATGTT
Organism: Rhincodon typus; assembly: GCF_021869965.1. Lineage (NCBI taxonomy): Eukaryota > Metazoa > Chordata > Chondrichthyes > Orectolobiformes > Rhincodontidae > Rhincodon > Rhincodon typus. The sequence goes on from NC_063332.1 coordinate 106,326,709, forward strand.
TGTCCATTCAGCAAAGTCGAAGCCTGATGGATTGTTTTGTGTACTTGTCATATTCAAAGGGTTAAAATTAATATTTACAAAACCTTCTTATCCACAGGTGTCTTACCAGGGTACTGCCAGTAAAACCACTCCAGAACAATCCCTCCTGAATGGAAATTCCAAACCCGCAAGGCCTCTGCTCAAGTTTGATGACAAGTAATTTACTTCGATTTCACTCTGTTCTCTTCCATGGCATCAAAATATGCTGTAAAATAGAACCTATCCTAACCTCTACCCACTTTTTCTTAAGGCAATATCCGGTAGAGCATCACTTGCGAGAAGCCAAAAAAGTCAAGCACAAGGCTGATGTCATGGTAAGTTACTGGAAGTGACCTAATCAGAAATGTAGAAAAATAGCTTTATCTTTACATTAGTCTTTGGCTAATTGTTTCCTGATGATTAGCTGGCAAATTTGAGAACAACAATATAGGAGAGAGCCTGAATCTGAAGAGGTTACAAAGTGATATGATTGTAGTTGATGGTAGCCTGGTTTCTTTGGCTATAAGGTTTCTTTCTGTAATTTGGTTACCTTGGTGGATAGCCACTGAACATATTCAAATGCAGCTGTCCTGACACACTGATGTAAGTTTATTACATAACATAAAAAAAATGTGGAAAGAACTTGCCATGAGCAGCAAAAGTATTCGCCCCTTAATTTCTCTGTAATATCCATCACAGACGCTTGCCGGCCGGATCCAGAGTGAAATATCACCCGTTTCATTTCTTACTCGACTGGTGAGGTCACAAGTGCTTCCTTTAAGTGAATTTCCACACATTCACCAGATCTGATTCATTTCATCTCTCCCCAGGACACACAGACACAGTCTAACTCATTTAATTTTTCTCATTGAACTCTTAAGAATAAAATCTCTCTCTTTCTGTAGTTTTCTCTACTTGAGGCTACTAAACAGCATATTTGTTGGTATGGATCCTTTCTTCCGAATAGAACCTGCTTCTGATCCTGGGAATGTCCATTTGTTTCTCTCTGGGTTGTAAAAGCCCACCTTAGTAAATAAATACGTGAGAAATTATCTCACCAGGTAGCTTGTCTAATTACTGAAAAAAAATAGCAGAAATTGCTGGAAAGGCTCAGGTCTGGCTTCATCTGTGGAGAAGAAATCAAAGCTAATGTTTTGAGTCCAGTGACCCTCCTTCAGAAATGATGGTACTGAAGAAAAAGTTGTTTTTTATGCAGAAGGTGGGAGGTGAGGAGATAAGGAGTAAACGATAGGTGGTGATTCAGCTCAAAGAGAGAGAGAGAACAACAGCTGGACAGACAAAGGAGTGGATAACAATCGGCCTGGGAGAATGAATAGCTACTAATGGGGACTGTTATTGGCTAACAGGGGGTAATGTGTAATAACAGACCATGTGATATATCCAGGCCTGGTGTGTGGGGTTTGGGGTAGGGATATGGGAGAAGGTGCTTCAAGCTGTAAAATTGTTGAACTCAACATTGAGTCCAGAAGGCTGCAAAGTTTCCAAGCAGAAAATCCGGTGCTGTTCTTCCAGCTACTGTTGAGCTTCGCTGGAGTACTACAGCAATACTGAGACGGATGTTGGCCAGGGAGCAAGGTATTGTGTTGAAGTGGCAGGCAACTGGAAGCCCAGGGTCTCTCTTGCAGACAGAATGTAAGTGTTCTGTGAAGCGGTCACCCAGTCTACACTTTATTTCCCCAGTGTAGAGTAGATGAGATTGTGAGCAGCAAATACAATAGACTAGATTGTGAGAATTGCAGGTAAAGTGCTGCTTCACTTGGAAGGTGTGTTTGGGCCCTTTGATACTGAGGTGGGAGGAAGTAAGTGGGCAGTTGGTTGCAGGGGAACGTGCCGTGGGGCTGTGAGAGGGTGTTCGGAGTGAAGGAGAAGTGGACCAGGGTGTCCTGGAGAGAACGGAATTGCAGAAGGCTGACCAGGGAGGAGAGAGGAATGTGTCTGGTCGTGGCATCTCACTGGAGGTGGTGGAAATGGTGGCTAATGATTTTCTGGATGTGGATGCTGGTGGGATGGTAGGTGAAGATAAGGAGCACTTTATTGCTGTTGCAGGAGGGAAGAGAAGGGGTGAGGACTGAAATGCGGGAGATGGGTTGGACCCAGCTGAGGGACCCGTCAACTATGTTGACGAGGAAGAAGGTGGACAATTCGGAGACTTCTTTGTCGAAGTTGGCATCATCGGAACAGATGTGCCAGAACAGAGGAACTGGCAGAATGGAATAGAGTCTTTATGGGAAGTTAAGGTGTGAGGATGTGTAGTCAAGGTAACTGGGAGTCCTTGCATTTTTAGTGGATATTGGTAGCCAGCTCATTCCCAGAAATGGAAACATCTCGATGAAGGGAAGAGAGGAGTCAGATGGACCAGGTGAAGGTGGGAGCAGGGTGGAAATTGGAGGGGAAATTTTCAATTCTGAATGAGAAAGGGAGCAGCACTGATGATATCAATATACCAGGGAAAGAGTTTGTGGGTGGGGGCTGGAATATCCCTCAAAGAGACAGGCTTACTGGGGCCCATGCTGGTACTCATGGCCACCCCTTTGACCTGAAGAAAGTGAAAAGAGTTAAAAGAAAAGTTGTTCAGAGTGGGGAGAAGCTTGGCCAGGCAGTGGAGGGTGGTGATGGATGGGGACAGTTCAGGCCTTTTTTCCAGGAAGTAGCTTGTCTAGTCACTTAGCTTGATTGCTTGGAAGCGTTGTTTTGACCCAATGCTTAAAGAGTTTGTGACCTTCCTTTTTAAAAAAAAAAAAATCACCTTCACAGAATTGAAAACCAGAAACACATTTATCGATATAATCCTGTTCCCAAATATGAATAGTAGCCTTTATTTTTATTAATCATTTTTTTTTTTGTAATTGTGATTGGTATATCAAGTTCATTCTTTATATCAACTATATAAACACACTTCAGCATGGATATCAAAGAATTCCTCAGTTCTCAGGAAGGGTCACTGGACCTGAAACGTTAACTCTGATTATTTTTTTTTTCTTCAGAGATGCTGCCTGACCTGCTGAGCCTTTCCAGCAACTTCTGTTTTTGCTCTTGAATTAGAAATGTGCAGTCGGTTCACTAAGATGTTACTGGGGATTGAGAGTTTGTTACAAAAGGAGAGCTGAGGAGTTTGATTAGTAAACCAGAAATGTGAAGTTACGTAACCTGTAGGAAGCCTCAAGCTGTTGAGGAGCTATGATATAGTAATGGAGTATTTCCACTGTTGAAATATTTGCAAAATTAATTTAAAAGAAGGCAAAAAACTTGCAAATTAAATTGCAAACTGCTTGTGAAGCAGGGAATGTAATTTTTTGTGAAAGACAAATGGATGGTTACTTAAAGAAGGACCACTAAAGTTATTGTGCAGAGAAAAACACCAATGTGGAACTGACGGACCAGACTATCTATTTCTTATCATGAAAGAAGCAGCAACTATGTGCGACATTTACATCACGCCTTCATGAATTAAAAAAGGGATGATGAACTCCCAATCAGGGATTAGTTGAGTTGACCAGATGGGTCTTTAGTACCTTGAAGGTTTGAGGTGGAGTGCGGGCAAACTACTTAAATAACTGGATGAGAATTTTTAAATTTGGATACTTTGGGGTGAAACAAACCAGGTGCAGGATGAAGCTTTAGCTGATCTAAAATTTATGGAGGTTGGCTGTTTGCTGTTGGCCTGAAGGTTTACAGCAACGCTCAGTCTGCAAGTGACAAAGATGTGGATGTTGGTTTCAGCAGTGGTTGAACAAAGCTCAATAATGTCGGAATGGAAAAACGCAGACTTTGTGTAGTTTGATGTAGTTTGTGAAGGGATTGGAAGCTCTGTCTGATGTCAGACAGGATTGCTCACTTTCAGGGAGCCATTTCAGCTCATGATCCTGGTAGGGAGTGGATGGGACATGTAATGGTAGTTAGTTCGGCCGTGGGCATGATTGTCCAATTCCCTGATATTAAAGAGAAGTTCTTTGATCTGTTTGAATGGTAATTTGGTGCAATTTTATTAGCACAGCTGAGAATAGGCTTTTTTTTTAAGACACTCATTGAAATACCTTTTTTATTTCTCACAGTGGAGTTCATGATCTTAAATAGCTGAAAATGAATTTTGAAAGTTTTACTGAACCATTTACAAGCTTAATTGGTGCACTTTTGTGAGCTATTCAATATTTAAACAGGATCTATTAGAGTCTTTGCACTTAAAATGGAAGCTTAATCTCAAGAGCTGCATTAAAGGGCCATGAATGAGCATTATTAGTGGGGATGAGAATTAATCCAGTGTGGAATGTGGGCAGTACAATGTTCAAATTAGTGAAAAAAATTCATGGAAACTCAATTTGTGCTTTTTAATAATCCCCATTCATCCTGATTTTACTAGCTATCAGTTCTTTTCCTCAATGCACAATTTAGAGCTGATTTCACTGGGAATCCTTTCCACTAAGGATGGATGTGTGTGTAACCCCTGATTCAGGTTTATAAAGTCATCATTTGAATTTTGGAAGCAAAGCTTTGGTAGAATCTCAACTAATCTGTAGCACAGTGAATGCTAGAGTCCAATTAAAAGCTGTATTGCACTTGAATATTAAAAATTAAGAATCCAATATTGTCACACCTTTGTTATTCTACTTGTTGTAGCTCACTGGGTAATGGCAACATAGAGCCTGTTGAGATTGAAAAAGTATATATTTTAAATTAGTGATGTTTTTCATACCTTGTGGTGACAGCAGAAATATTTCAATTAAAAGCAAAATCACCTCTAATTGATCCAGAAGCATAAAATTGTTTATTTTGAAGTAATGGACCCACATCAAATATTGAATCCCTTCTCTGTTTTTGGTATGAACCATTTAATTAACTTTTGCTTGGGTGTTTATGGCAATCCATGAATTATATTGTCACCATTGCTGAGTGTAGTTTTTAATTGCAGATTTATTGATTATTTGAATTTAAATGTCAAGAGCTGCCAGGGTGGAGTTTGAACTTCTGTCCCTAGAACAATTGCCCAGACTTCAGGCTTGCTAGTCCAGTAATATTCCCTGCCTCAACCTAATAGCTTTCCTTCCCCCTCTTCTGAAGGAATTTGATTTCGACAATAGTGTGTGTGATTGTCAAATATCCTGAAGTAATTTGCCTAAGGGACCTTTGTCGATGTTAATCAATGATATAGTGAGCATTGCCAAACTGTTCAATCGTGGGGGTGTTTGCAACACACCTGAACCCTGATAAAGTTGTCCTTAAACCCACTAAGCTTCCAAACACCTATCCTGTAACCCACAACACATGACAGTGCTCAAACTACTACTACAACTGAAACTACTCGCATTAGGGATTCAGCTAAAAATTCATAAATATAAATTTCATGTTAAGTGAATCAAAACAGTAACCATGGTTTTAATACCAAGCTTATTTTTCTCACAATTAGTCGGACAAGATTGGGAAAGCTTTCAATTACTTGGACGCTGCACTATCATTTGTTGAAAGTGGTATAGCCATGGAAAGTGAGGCACAGCCACCAAAGTCTGCTTATACCATGTTTTCTGAAACAGTGGATTTAATCAAGTAAGTGTCCTCAAGTCTTGATCTGGTTAACACACTGATTAATTTTCTTCAGTTATTAATGATTCTCACAAAAATTGCCTTCAAATTGACTGTTCTGTTGTCTATTTCTGATTTCAATGATTATTCTGTCATTTGGTATAATCTCCATTTTCTAACTTCATTACAGGTACATTATGAAACTAAAAAACTTCACCGACTCATCAGCAACTACTGTAGAAAAAATATTTGTGGTTTTATGGTAAGTAACAATTGCACTGACGTTTGAGCCTTTTAATGTCACAAAATTCAAAATACCCAAATTCCATGGTACGTTGACAAAAGGATTGTGGTTAAATTGATATATTGTGAGGAGGTTCTTGATGAAGTATAACAATGTGGGAATAAGTCAGCTGAAGGACTGAGAGGAGATATGCTGCAGGAATCAGACAGACAATTGTTTATGGCAGAAAGAGGCAAAGCTATGGTGGAGCTATAGCGGAAGACTCGATCAGTTGGTAGGAAAGCACTGAAGAAGGGGGAGAGTAGAGGTGATGGAGAGCAGTGGATGTGGGTGATGCGTTTTGGGCAATTTGTAATTTATAAAAAGCGATGCTTAAGAGATCAACAAGGAGAGCAAGTGATCAAGTCTAGAAGCTTAGGGTGTGACCAATAGTCTGTGGCCATAAAGGTGGACACAGGCAATTTTGAAAAGATGGAAACAAGGACCCTTGACCATGGCTCAGCCTGACAGTATCGAGACTGCACATTGTTGGACTCGGCATGAGTGAGTTGCTGAGGAGAAGAATGGAACCTGGGTTAAGATGCAACATTTTTTGACAGGCAGTAAAACAGTATATATTTGGTCTTACTGATGTTGAAGGTAGTTCTTGCTAATTTAGGACATGTGCTGCCTGTCAATTAGGAGTGAATGGTGATGGGTAAAAGGTGACAAGTGAACTGGGTGTCCGCAGCATCCAAATAAATAGTCAACGTCCACGATACTAATAAAGGGTATCATTCAAACAAAAAAAGATTCACGAAGGTTGACTTGGTCGGGTTAGTGTAAAATCAGGCTGGGCCATT